>NW_007737327.1:39891-40482 GCF_000696425.1 Galeopterus variegatus | reverse complement strand
GTCCTGTCGTTCTTTCATTGGTGCCGAAACCTGGGAGGAGCTCACCCCTTACCCGAGGGGATCCTTCTCAGACCTTCTTCACTCTCTCAACAGTTCCCACTGCTGACGCATCGCCCTCGTCCATTTTCTCCGGCGCTGGCTTTCTGCACCCACCACCGGCTCATCCAAACGTAAGTCTCCCTTTAGAGGTGCCATTTTAAACTAGGACTGCCCCTCCGGCGTCCAGCCCTAACAGGGGCAGTACACCCCACTACGGCCTTCAGGGCCTCAGTGGACCCCTAAATACTCCCTCGTCACACCAGACTGTCCACATTCTACACCTCTCCCAACCCAAAGTTAAAGACCATCCTTGCAGGGCGAAGCTCCCATTCTCTCGCTTTCTCTTTCAATTTACTGTTTCTGTTTCTCCAAGCCCAGGGCTCCCGAAAATCCTGGCGCCGGGTCCCTTCAAGCCTCCGGGCACTCGCCCTTGCCGAGGTGATGGAAGGTTAAGTGATGACTTATACCTTCCTCCCTCCCGGTTCGTCTCTGAACCTCCGGGACTGGCACATTATAGTGGGGACGCCCTCTATATTTGTGTCTTTCCCTCCC
>NW_007737327.1:34532-39881 GCF_000696425.1 Galeopterus variegatus | reverse complement strand
GGATTCTCTCTTCTCCACCTCCCTGCCTTCCTCTCCCCGTCCTGCCTGAACATGGGAGCTTCCCCCTTGTCGCCTTTAGCGGACTCCCCCCTTCAATGTCTTATAAAAAACCTCAACACTTTGTCTTTAGAACCTGAAGCTCTGCACACAAGAGTGGCCCCAATACCAATTAGATAATCAAAACAAATGGCCACCAGAAGGCACACTAGACCCTGATATTCTCCGAGATTTGTTGAAACCTCTGCCAGCACCAGAGAAAATGGAAGGAGATTCCCTATGTTGCCCCAAATCCCTCTCTCTGTCTCACCTGTTCTCCCTCCCAGGTTCTCCTTGCTTCCAAACCCCCTCTGTCCTAGCCACCTCCGTCATTCCCTACTTCTGATGGTTTTGACCCTGCGGACGAACCTCCTCCGTACAGACCCCCTCCTCCTGCAGTTCCGTATGCCCCCAATCCCCACAACCCACTCCACCGCCATCTTCTTCCGCCAGCCATTTTCTGCCTCACCGGCTCCGCCATCTTCTGCCACACCTAACCCTTCCGCTCTTCCTTNCCTTTTTGGGCTTAGTGGGATACTTTAGAGCGTGGATCCCAAATTACTCTCTGCTGGCTCGACCAATCGGGTTCCAGCCTCTACCGCCTACTTCTCAGTTTTAGACTTAAAAGATGCCTTCTTCTCCAATCCCCTGTCATCTTCACCAGATAAGCCATTCCAAAAACTCCATCAGGCCCTAGTTGTGGCCCCCCCCACACACCTGCCTGACCTCACTAAACCCTTCTCCCTTTACGTACATGAAAAGGATGGACAAGCCCTGGGTGTGTTGGGACAGACGTGTGGCCCCTCCTTCGCCCCAGTAGCATGATACTACAAAAAGAGGCTCATAAATTCCCCTATACAGACAGTTAAAGACATCAACACTAAACTTGAAGGAGCCTTAACCTCCACTGCTGAGTCCCTCTCCTCCCTACAAAGGCAAGTTACCTCCCTCGCTAAGGTAACTCTCCAAAACCGCAGAGCACTAGACCTTCTCACCGCCGAAAAGGGAGGCACATGCATCTTCCTCGGAGAGGAATGTTGTTATTAAACTAACATCATTAAACTCACTGATCTGGCCTCTAGCCTCCGGGCCATGTCCAACTCTAACCCCTTTTCTTCCTTTCTCCAAAATCCTCTCCTAACCTGGGTATGGCCTGTCGTAGGACCTCTAACTATTATTTTAATAGCCTGCCTCTTTTTACCCTGCATTCCAAGCCTTTTAACCAGCTTTTACTTAGAAATTACCAGCTGTTTGGGCCGAGCCCGTGGTGCACTTGGGAGAGTGCAGTGCTCCCGCCACGGGTTCGGATCCTATATAGGGATGACTGGTGCACTCACAGCGCTCACTGGCTGAGCGCGGTGCGGCCAGTCTCAAAAAGGACCAAAAAAAAAAAAAAGAAATTACCAGCTGTTGGCCATGGAGGACCCCTCTCACTCCTCTGCAGAACGCCTGACGCACTGAAGTCACTGATGGTGCTTGTTCCTAACCACCATAGCTGCAGATGCCTGGATGATCTCTCCCGCAACCTCTTACACCCACTGGACACAGCAGATGGCTGACTTATGGCTCCAAGGGACCTTCATGTATTTCTCCCCACTTGAAATCACCCTATTTACCACTCTCCTTTGGGGCATAATAAAGGGCTTCCTTCTCCTCCCTGTTCCTCTCTCAACGCCCCTCTCCAGCAGGAAGTAGCTCGAAGACCTCGACGACCTTACCCCCCAATAGAGGAAAAAGGGAGGAATGTAGGGCCCCATAAAACCCCAAAGGAGACATTCCCTAAAACATGGCGCCTTTCCGGCTTCTCTTCCGGGTCCTAACATTCCCGCTGGCACCAAAAGTATGGCCTATCAAAATCATCACCCACCCTTCTGACCAATCAGCCACTGCCTCGCGTACTAACCACCCTCTCCCGGAACTCAGCTCTCTATAAATGTATGCTTCACCCTCAAATAAAGCGGAACTTCTCCGGTGAACTGTCAGCTCGGGTCCTGTCATTCTTTCACTGATCATGGGGTGCCCTGTGTTTCCAAACTCACTCGGAACCACCACTGTCTTTAGGACACTCCCAGGGAAGCTGAAGCCAGTCCATGACTCAGCATACAGCCTATGTTCTCTCGGGATTGTTCATTAATCGTGATAATGTCGCCTTTTCCTTACACAGCTAGGTTGGTGCTCACTACTGCTTTTCAAGAGTAAAATTAGGGATATTATAGGGAGTAAAACTATAAAGAGAAGCATCAGAATAATTACTGCACAAATGAACTAGTGGTTACCTCTGTGGAGGGGCGGGGATGCTCTTGGGGAGGAGTCCATGGGCCTCTAAGCCACTTTATCAGTACCTTAGAAACACTCTCTATATGTCATTTATTTCTTAACCTAGGAGGTAGATAAGTGTCAAATAGAACTATGCATTCTATACACTATTCTGTACATGTAACACATTCTGCTATGTTTTTAAATAGGCTTAAATACCCACGAAACTGATAAACGGGTTTGGGAGGGGTGGAGCAGAAAAGACTGTTGATACTATTGGCTTTTTTATCTTTGGCAGCTGGCCAGTGCAGGAACTGAACCCTTGACTTTGGTGTTACAAGGCTGCACCCTAAACTGGCCAGCCTCTACTGGCTTTTTAAAGCACACGCACGAACAAGTCCTGCTTTGATAAAAACAGAACTTCTATGCTAGAAATACGGTTTACAAAGGTTAAGTCAAGGTTCTTGTCTTTGGGTATTTCTGAATCTGGCAAGGGACTAATGCAGATGGCTAACTACTATATAGCCTGATAACAGCTGTAAAGTACCTATATGCACAGTGCTTCTGGATTACAGGAGAGGGAGCAATGACTTCTAGTCAAAAGTCACTGAGGACAGGAGTGGAATAAAGGGCACAGTCTGTAAATCAGGTCTTGGAGAACACGGGATTTGAAACTGGAACAGAGAAGGAAGAGCATCTCAAGAGGAAACAAAGCGAGGACACAGGAGTGTGAAAGTGCAGGCAAGCAGTCTAGAGTGAATCAGGGGCTATGCATAACCTCCAGAGGTGGCATTCAGTCATCTGCAGTAATCCTGGTTGAAGAGATGGCTAGAGCCCGAAAGGAAAGACACCAAAAGTGAAGAGTACTACGTAGGAAATGGAAAGACGGAATACAAAGTGAAAGAGACTTACTGAATTCTAAACATTAGTTGGTAGGCTAGTGCTGACATACTAGATTGTCATTTCCATATGAAATTTTAAAAACCAACCATTTGTACTCAAGGAGTGACAGCAGCATGTATATTTAATGGCAGAGACAAACATGAAGTATTTTGTCAATGTATTTCACATTAATACCATTCCTTAAGGTCTTCAGAACATGGGTAGAATGGGACAAAAATCACTGAGTTCCCTGTAAGTACTTCTTTATTAGAAAACAAATTAACTGGGACCAAGCCCGTGGCGCACTCGGGAGAGTGCGGCGCTGGGAGTGCAGCAGCGCTCCCACCGCAGGTCCGAATCCTATATAGGGATGACCGGTGTGCTCACAGCGCTCGCTGGCTGAGCGCGGTGCAGCCGGTCTCAAAAAGGACAAAAAAAAAACCCCAAAAAACAAATTAACTGTTTTCACATAGACCACAGAAGAAATTTAACTAACTTCTCTTGCAATTCTAGAAAAAATCTTTAAACTCCATGATAAGGGATTTTTAAGTTTTCAAAGTGTGGGGGGATAAAAAGAGTCACACAGGACAGTGTTTCTCAAATTTGGCTCCTTTCACAGACATACTCATGGGGGAAGGGGCTGCAAGTTTTCTACAATAATGTTTTACACTGTTTTAATTCTGCTGGTAATATAAATCAAATTAATATACACTTGTTCAGGATTACCTGGATGACAATCTTAAGAGTGTTGCTACATGATCATGGCATCTGCACTTGTGCCTCTGATCCACTGGCACCAAATAAAGACCAATTGTGCTTAACTCTTCATGCAGTTTCTCAGATTGGGTCCTCATACCCTTCAGGGAATTATTGGACATTTCGTATGAGGTCTGTCAGGTGGCAAGGTCGAGAATGCTGATTCAGAGCAGTGATTCTCAAGGTGGGATAAGTTGGGGTGGGGAGATGTGTGTGGTAGGAGAAAAAAAAATCAAAATATGCATTGATTTCATAATACAAATTTCATAAAGTCAAGCTCAGCAAAATAACATCAGCTGATGGACAGTAGCAAAAAGGAAAAAGATAAGAATCTTTTCATCAACTTTTTGAAGTACCCTCACAGAATCATCCCCAGGGGGGACCTGGATAAACATGGTTGAGAAACACGGGCTTAGAGGTAGAGGCATGCTGGCACGTGGAGAACAGTAAGGAAGAAACATGCAGGGAGGAAGAACCTCTTTTGGGTCGGTGAGTAAATCCTAAGCCAGAACTTGTCATGGTTTTCTGGAACCCAAAGGGCCAATCCAGGAAAAAACCAAAATGGTCCTTCAACCTTCTTGGCCCCATAATTAAGGGCAAGTTGATCCACTTTGTAATACTGAGCCAAAAGAAGAAAAAAGCTGTTTTTGCCCAAAATTCCATCCACCAGGAAGTGCTGTCATCATTTGCAACGCCATCCTGCTCACAAGGGGGGACATCAGCGTGGGGCCAACTCTGCCAGGAAAGAAACAAAGAATTGGATCTTCTCAAAAGGTGGGTCATCCTGCTTTTCCTCTCATTACCAGAACACCTGCTGTTGCCATTGATACACATTCTATTATAGACGGCCTTGAGATGGCGTTGCCAGCAAACTACCCACAGCACAGAATGAGGAAGGAGAAGGACAACGCAAATAAAGACACTTTCTGAATAAGGGGACTCTAATGCCCACACCAAAATAGAGGCATTTCCCATCTTCTTCCATTCTTAATCTAAGCCCAAATTGCTGAACATGTTCAGGGATAGGAAACATTTGGTAGCACTGTTATTGGGTTTTGAGTACTTTAGTACCTGGGATGAGGGTCAGACAGCTAACCCAAACAGTGTTCACCTGCTGTGATGATGTCAAATTATGATTGGGTGACTTATCATATTGATTTATTTTATGGAACTCAATTGTATTTTTTCAGACTTTTCTTTCTGTTGCTACTCTTCAGTAACTATCACAAGTTTTTCACTGCCCAAGGAATAAGTTATTAATTAGTGGGCAGATAACTCTCAAAGAGCACCTTGGTTAAAGAACCGTTAATTTCCCCCTTGACTGAAGAAACACTTGAGTCTGTGCATACAGGTCAGTGGAAATGGCCTATTTAGAAACTCACTGGCGCAGTGCTGGAGAGCTGGGGGGGGGGGGGGGGG
>NW_007737327.1:20902-34241 GCF_000696425.1 Galeopterus variegatus | reverse complement strand
GGGGGGGGGGGGGGGGGGGGGGGGGGGGGGGGGGGGGGGGGGGGGGGGGGGGGGGGGGGGGGGGGGGGGGGGGGGGGGGGGGGGGGGGGGGGGGGCGGGGAGCTCCTCAGACCCCAGCAAGTGTCCCGCTTCCCTTCTAGCGACCTCACCACATTACGGCTTCCCATTGAGCCAGGGATTTCTTTTAGGTTACTGATTTTAGAAAACTTTGTTATGGCATTTGGGAAGTCCACGTGAACACAGATAAAGCAAAAATGACCTCAGTTTCACATAGCACTTGGAATCAATCCAAATTGCTTACCATGGCCTGTGCGCTCTGCCTGCTCACACGTCTTCCTACTGTTCCTTCTCCCTGCACTTTGCTCAGTCTTTCTTTCTGTTCCTTGAACTTTTCCTCCCCACTTCAGAGCCTTTGCACTTGCGATTCCCTCCACCTGAAAAGCTCTGCTTCACCATTACATGGTTGTCTCCTTTTCAACCAGGTCTCAGCTCAACCAGCCCCTCCTGAGAAAGGCCCTCCCCCGCTGTATTAGCTAAATATGCTCCACCTCCTGACGTGTTCTAACACATTATTCTATTTGTTTCAGGAAGGATTTACTTGTTTTTGATCTGCCTTTCTAGAATAGAAGTTCCACGTTATCTTTTTGTGCATCACTTTTCTCAGTGCCTAGTTCAGTGTCTGGCACATGCAGAGCTCAATAAACATTTGTTCAATGGAAGATTGAATGAAAGCATTTCTCATTAACACAGTTAATCTCTTTGAAAATGTGAAATTCATAATTGATGTCACAGTTCCTCAAATCACCCCAAATCATTCTTTCCCTAGCCAGAGTGCTGTCCTACAGTAAAATAAAACATGGCACTAGAATCCCACTGTCTCCTACGTGCTGGCCCAGGTCTCAGCTGCCACTCACCTGCGATTACTGCAGAGCTCCAATCTGCTTTAGACGTGTCATCAGTTCCCCACTTTGTTGCATAGTTATTAGATCACTGCACCCACCTATGCAATTTTTGCCGATAAAGACTCGAGGCACCTGAAAAAGCAAACCACCCAGTTCATTTAGGGAACTTAATTACTAGTAGATTAGAGAGAATAATATTTTTATCCTTCTAAATATTTCCCATGAATCTGAACTTTTCAAATCACATTACAACCTCCTCCTATAATCTTACAGGACAGGATCTTTCTTACTGTTACAAGGGTAAAATTATTCATTATAGCCAGGATATTTTTCAATTTGAACATGCTGTGCATGAATGAGATTGTTCAATGTATCAAAGGGATTTAAAGATTTCACTCCACAGCCACATGTTTCAGGGAGAGGATTTTGATTGGCTGCAGCAGACCACCCTGATTGAATTCTAGTTTCTCTGCAGCTGGGACCACACCTGAGACCATAAGCTGGACCACAGCAAACAGGAGGAAGTTCATTTCTAAATACAGCTGGAAAGGTATTTTCATTAGTTCTCTCTCCCTGACTTTTTAGGTCTATGGTTTATTAAATATAGTCATCTCTGTTGTGTTTTACAGGTGCTTGGGCTGGCCAGTTAACTCACTTGGTTAGAGCATGGTATTATAACACCAATGTCAAGGGTTCAGATCCCCTTTCCAGCCAGCTGCCAAAAAGAAAAACAAAAACCACAGGTGAGCTCTGTCCTCAACTAGGGGAGGAGGTCATGGTGTCTGAGTCTACTTCTTTCATCCTTGGTCCTTCATAAGATGCTTAAATGCTGCAATTCTGGGACTAAGGACATCACCTGCTTTGGCTCCACACCTAGCATGGGCAGGCCACTCAAAGCAAGCCAGGCTGCTGTAGTCATCATACCTGCTGAATGGGTTCCTCTCTGATCACACTCAACACTCCCTCCCTTCCTGCTAGGGATAGGCAGACTCCAGAATTCCAGAGGGCTTCTAGAATCCTGAGGGAGGGGGAAGTCCCCTCACTGTGGCCACTTTGCAGGCCAAAGGGTGTCGCACGAGGCTGACAGGCTGAAGAAATGAGCACGCTACAGGTCACCTGAGTGAGCAGAAGCAAGTAGGCCCCCTCACCGAATGCTAGAACATAACAGAGTCTGAAAGGCAGAAAGCGGTGAGAATAATTCAGAGCTTTTGATTTTCCTCAGAAGACAAAGTAATTCAAGTGAATTGTTTTAAAAGTGAGAAAGATTAGAAAAGGGCCAAATTACTGTGGATAAGTTCGTATAGTATTTTTATTAAGAAGGGGTTCCAAGTGGAAGCAGGCTAAGAAGTAAAAAGAAATCCTGCACCACATTTCCATCGCTATTTCCTGTGCCCCGAGAGAGAGAAAAAGCCCATGCCGGAGACTCCATTGCCGGGTGATGTCCCACTCAGTCACGCCCTGGCTGTGGGAGGCTTTGTAAATGGAAAGGGCCATCAACTGAAAGAAGAAAGGTGCAGAAAGATGAAGTGAGATACCTCAATGTCCCCCTGAATCTTGGCCATTATTTCAGAGAAAATAAAGTTCCCCTCATCCAAATTGTTGGGGCCTTTTAGCTTCTGTCTGCCCAGAAACATTGGCCATGGTCAGTTGTAACAGTAAACAGAACAGAATCCTTAAGTAATTCTAATGTTATAAACTGCACAGCTCCTTCTCTTGAAGGCATCGCCTAATTAAATAAAAACCATCTGAGCTTTAAACAAGGAGGCGATGTATTCATTCTGGAACTTCCATATGTTCAAAAAGAGGTGAGCAGTCATCACTGCTCCTACAGTTTGCCAACATCTCCACCTCTGACGGGGTGCTGGCCTCAGGGTCTGAGTTAACTTAGTTGGTGAGAATGCCCTGAAGAGCCCGGAGACCTCTCCTTAGACAGTGGTTCTCCAATGTGAACACGCATCAGAACCAGGGAAGGGCTTGTCAAAACACTGATTGCTACTCCCCACCCCACCCCCATCCCCAATTTCTGACTCAGGAGATCTGGGTTGGGGTCCAAGAATTTGCATTTCTGGGCCGGCCCGTGGCTCACTCGGGAGAGTGCGGTGCTGATAACACCAAGGCCACGGGTTCGGATCCTATATAGGGATGGCCGGTTTGCTCACTGGCTGAGCGTGGTGTTGACAACACCAAGCCAAGGGTTGAGATCCCCTTACCAGTCTTTTTTTTTTTAAAAAAAGAATTTGCATTTCTGGGCCGGCCCGCGGCTCACTCGGGAGAGTGCGGTGCTGATAACACCAAGGCCACGGGTTCGGATCCTATATAGGGATGGCCGGTTTGCTCACTGGCTGAGCGTGGTGTTGACAACACCAAGCCAAGGGTTGAGATCCCCTTACCAGTCTTTTTTTTTTTAAAAAAAAGAATTTGCATTTCTAACAAGCTCCCAGGTGCTGCTGCTGCTCCAGAGATCACATCTGTGAACCATTAGTTTACACTAACAGCCTCAGTTATTCCTCCCAGGTGACTGAGGCTTTGAAAACCCACAGCACTACTATTACCCCCAGCCACCTGAGACAGGGCCTGGAGCACGATCAGCCGGTCCCCAGGGTGGATTTAGTGCACAGCACCTGGCAAAGAAACGGGGCTGCCTGAGCAGGAAGTCTGCGCTGCCTTCACGCCCACCCTCTGGTCTGGGCAACAGCAAAACTGCCTTCCATCTGACCGGCTGATGGCACTCCTACAGGGAGCTGAACTGCAGGCTGCACAGGGCAGCGTGGGGGGCCTATGGTGATGCAACAGGAAAGGCAGAGGCACTGTTGATTCAGCTGAGGAAAGGAGAGGAGACTCCCTCTGCTGCCTCCCCTCCAGGTCCATCCCCTGCCTTGGAGGAACTTGAGTCTGTTACCATCAAGGAGGACAGAACTGCCATCATACAAACAAGTTTAGTAATACTGGGGCCCTTACTCTCCTGGAGGAGGTGTCCCAGCCTCTGCAAGGCAGCATCCCCTACACTCTAGGGTTACTCAGATGACACAATGCAAAGCTATTTCCCAATACTCTTCACCACTTCCTGGCTACCTGTGGTGCAAGCCATCGTTATTTCTGCCCTGAATTACAATGTCTCCCAGCTACAACCTGGCCTCCTACAGTCTCTTCTCCCCACAGGTGCCAAAGTGAACCTTTCAAAACTGAGTCAGACTGAGTCACTCCTCTGCTCAAATCCCACCAGTGGCATCTCATCTTGCTTTGACTACACGCCACAGTCCTTATGATAGATTGAGAGGCCTGCCTAACTTCTCTCCTGTTATCTCTCAGATCCCATCGCTTCTTACTCTTCTACTAGCTCACAATGGTCTAGCCATACTGGCCTCTTCACTGTTCCATGACCCAGCCAGGCACACTTCTACCACAGGACCTTTGCACTTGCTGTCCCCACTGTCTGGAATGCTCCACCCCTGAACATCTGTGCCTTTCTTCCTCACTTCCTGTAGGAATCTACTCAAGTGTTCCCTTCTCAGTGAGCACCAGCAGCTCCATTTAAAATTGTAGCCTGCTGCCTACACGTATCTCCCTTTCCTACTTAATTTTTCTTAATAGCACATCACTTACCACCTCCCAATGTACTATTTATTGTCTCCCCTACTAGACTGTAGGTTCGACAAAAGTTTTTGTTTGGGAACATAGCCACAAAAAACAATGTCCAGAAAAGTGCCTGGTATATAATAGGTACTTAAAAATATTGGTTGTATCTGGCAAAATCCTTCGAATATGAAGGAAAAATAAAGACTTTCTCAGATGAACAAAAATTGAGGGAATTTGTTGTCAGTAGAACTGCCTTGCAAGAAATGTTCAAAAAAGTTCTTTAGGGAGAAGGAAACTAATGTAGGTCAGAAACTCAGACCTACATAAAGAAAAGCAAAGCATTAGAGAAGGAATAAATGACAGCACTGATTTAGCAGCTGTGGCTACTATAGCAAAACCATGTCCTAATTGAAGGCATTAGTTTCTGTAATCAGTCAAGTCCTGCTGAGCTCCTGTTATATACACAGACCATAGGTCACTACAGGATAATTCAAGACAGCAACTGCTCTCAGGTTTTCGATCTCTTTGAACATAAGCACTTCACTGTTGGGTAACACGAAGAATACAACTTTAAAGGATTTGTTCTTCCCCCTGGAGCAATGCATTCAGGACTCAAGAATCTGTAAAAAAAACATTTTTAAAAATTTAAAAACAAACTTAAAAGACCACTACAAAAATTGTTGCTTTACAAAGAAATGGGAAAAAAAAATTGTTAAATGAATGCATGAAGAGGTTTGCTTTACCTGCTAGAGAACAGATGCAGTAATGTAGTTCCCAAACTTTGTTGCAAATTGGAATCACCTAGGGATCTTTCAAACTACTGATGCCTGGCTCCCATCTCCAGCATTGTGATTTAATTGGCATACGTATGACTTGGTGCTAGAATTGTTTAAAGAGTCCCCAGGTGATTCCAATGTGCAGCAAAGTTTGGGAACCACTGGCTGAGAAGGACCGAGAGTGGGAGCCACAGGGGGGTTTTGTGGCAGTGTCTGCACTGCCCTTTCCCTCCCAGAACCCGGGCCCTGTGCAGTTGGTGGTCCCATTAAGCCACAACGGCCTCATCTGTTACAGAACCTCAGCTCATAACAATAGGTTAAGCACATTTAGCTTCCCTCTGCACCAAAAGGCTGATTTCTGATTGGAAAATAGGAAAG
This sequence comes from Galeopterus variegatus, assembly GCF_000696425.1. NCBI lineage: Eukaryota > Metazoa > Chordata > Mammalia > Dermoptera > Cynocephalidae > Galeopterus > Galeopterus variegatus. The sequence goes on along the minus strand of NW_007737327.1, from coordinate 28,609 downwards.
CAACCTCCAGTATTTTGTACTCAGGACCTTGCGAAAATCCTGTAAGTCAAACAGAAACTGAAATAGGATATGTGCCTCTGTGAACACTGGGTCCTAGAATATGCCCTGGAAGGGAACTCAGGTGAGGTGGTGAGCTCTCTCACCCCGCCCAGCCCCAGAGCTGATATGGGTGATCTGGCTGGCTGGGCATCCCACCAGAAGCCCAAGCGCTGAGGAAGGAGTCTTTGCTGATGGAAGACAGCTGTTTTTAGAAGATCCCACAGTATATTTGTAGCAAAGGACACTTCGAGGTCACCTACTCTAATCTGGTCTTGCAGCTGGGGTCTTTGAGGATCAAGGTGGTGACTTGCCCAGGATCACACAGCCAGTCACGTGAGAGTCAGGCCAGAACTCTGGCCTAGAGAGTCCCTGCTATCATGAGCCTGAAAATGTCCCGTATATAATTTAGAACCAGGGACAAGTAAGGGGGCTTAAGATCTTTCCAGTAGGAGGAGTTAGATATGAAAGAAAGATCAAATTACGTGCTGGTTAAAGAAAGCCTGAAGACTGAAGGACTGCAAGTCCCACTCAGCCATGTGAAAACAGAAAAGTGCATATGGTTCCCCGGTTAACAGAAATGTACAGACCACACCCGGCCCCTCCACCTGACCCTCAGCCCTGCCCGCTGAAAACTGTCATTTCACGTCAGTACTTAACACAAAGACTCTGGGGAACTCCTTGGCGACTCCCAGACAAGCTGTTGTCACTGCCCCTGACACACAGCACACATCAGCTGCCTCCCTCCTCTGCTCCCAGAGGACTGCTGGCTGCACTCCAGCAGCGCATTCAAGTGACCCGTGTCTTCTCTCTGGCGCCCTCCCCCACACTCCGCAAAGCCCTCTGGATGCCTTCAAGGCGGGAGCCCTGGCGGTGCCCTAGAGAAAGGCACAGACGTATCGTTCACAGCCCCAACAAGGAAAAGCAACTGGGAGCCCTTCCCTAGCCTTTTAAAACTAAGCCCCACACTCACCGTTCTTGCTCCTGTGAGCTGTTGCAAATAATCTTGAATCTCATTTACGTCGTCAGTGGCTGTGATATCGACAAATTCCAGAACCCCTTGTTTGAAGGGCAACTGACTGAGGATCTCTTGGGTCTTTTTACAGTAGGGGCAGGTGGGCTTGATGAACACGACCACCTTCCCCGGCTGGATTTTGCTGTTCACAAACTCGTGAGCCATGCTGACAGGCTGCAGTCTCCCCGGGAGGAATCCTCAATTGCAGGAGCTGCTCTATTGCTCGGGGTGTGAAACAGCCAGCCAGCTGGCTCCCATCTAATAAGGAACCTCCCTGGAGGAGGAGTTTGCCCGGGAGCACGCTCGAGATTTAAAGGGACAGCTCCAAAGTTATTTGAGCTTGGTGAGATTCACTAGTTAGCGAAGCCTGTGAATGCATACTTAATCATTAGCAGCTGTGGCCAGGGCATCTTCATTATCCTTAGACCATTGGGGAGTGCAAAGGTCAGAGTTAAGTCACCCTTGGGGAAGCATAAGGTGTACAGACCGGCCTCAGGGAGGGGGCTGAGGAGGGAGTAACCTCTTCGAGCAAACTCTTTGTTTTGCCTACTGGAGACACAATTGGTTTTAAAAACGAAACAATCACTCAAACAGAAAGCTTCGAAATCTCTTTAGAGGAAGTAAGATTGAAATTGTGACTTTGCATCCCGTGTGGAGGTTGCTCCCAGGGTGCTTTGCTCGGTCGGTACAGTGGATGTTTGTTGTGGTGATTGTTTTAATAGAATTGGGTCCCAGCATTTAAAAATCTGGAGATTTCACAAAAAAATCTGGACGAGTAACTTTTCTTGGAAAAGTCAGGTGGGACAACATAAGCTCACATTCTTTGGTGGTGTCAGCTGTGGCTGAGCAGTTGTCCCCTCTGGGCAGGGCACATCATGGCTCCATTGCTGCAGGTCCCATCTGGCAGGCCTGAGTGGTCACCTGCTTCACCCCATAAGCATTTGGTGACCCTTGAACCACAGTGTAGTACGGGAGCAAATTCCAACACAACCCCTGATTTCAAACTGCAGATTAAATGAGGCTCTTTTTCTCTGCTTGCCCTTCTGATTATGACCCTTTGCTTGCACAGTTGTGAGTGGAAGTAGTGTGTCATCACTCCCCGATTCACCTCAGGTGCTGTAAGTAATAGATCTGCAACATAACCAGCGCCACTTTAGACAAGCCCAGGTACAAAGTGGCACCGCCCACCTCCTCCCCTCTTCCCTTTAGGAGAAGCCTCCTGACTTAAACAGAAACCCCTTTTGCTTCCCAAGGACGCAGTTCTCCACCCCGATCCACATTAGCATAATGTGATGGTATTGATGGTATCAGCCAGCCCTTGGTGCCCTATATAAGCTCTACCACCCCCACACCTGGTGCTGTCCCCTATTTTCAAGGCAGCCCCAGGCTGTTCCCCACCTTGAGCACAGCCCGGCAGATTCTTTTCCTTTAACAAAGCTTGAACAGTACCCGGCATCTCGGCTCACTTTCTTTCAGTGAGACACCAGGCCCGGCTGCAGGACTAGAATATTTGTTTTTGTTCTTCCCTAGGGTGCCCATTCTCCCTACTGGGCAGAGCAACAGCTTCTACTCCTGGGTCAAGTTCTGACCCATCCGGTGTGCCTGCAGTAAGTTAAATAAACAAATCAAGGAAAAACCATCTCTTTTAAAAGTGAATCATTCCCCCCCTCCTCGCCAGGCAGTTTTACACTGAAGCCAGAGTGTCCTCAAAGGGGTGGGGCCGGAGCCGGAGCTGGACGTCACCAGGGTCAGGTCATGTTGGTGGAATCCCAGCACACTGTGATGGAGAGAAGGGAGGACAATGGACTCCCAGAAGCAGCTTTTCCTGTGGCTCTATTTGTGACTAAAATTAGAATGGCACCATGAGAACCCCAGATTCTGAGTGGCAGAGAGGGAGCCGGCTGAGAGCTCTGTCAACAGAACGAACGTGGTGGGCTGGGCGCAGGGACTGCCTGACTGGGAGCTTCACTCCCCTCCAGAAGGAGCTCGGTGACATAGTCTAGGTCTCTCCTCCCCGATTCCTCCCTTCGTCTCAGGCTCCTGTGGTCAGGCCCTCCCTCCAGAGGCCTCGCTGAGGCCCAGGTCTCTGTAGGCCTCATGTCCACGCTGCCCAGGCTCCTCAGCTTCTCCTGTACCTGGCTGTTTCCTCAGAGCCTTTCTCTTCTTGGTGTCTGTTGTTAGTTTCTCCCTTCCCACAGCTTCTTTTTTCCTCAGCATGTGGCTCTGTTCAAGTCTCTCCCTTGTGGAAAACCACCACCACGACCGCCTGCTTCTGTTTCCTGCTTCCTGCCTCCTTCCTTTTGCAATACTTGCTGTTGTGTTTGCTCTCCATGCTTTTCTCACCTCCCGCTCTTTCCTTGTCTCATTGCCAGCTGACCTGCTTATCAACCTTCTGCCTAAACTCCTTTGGCCAGAGTCAGTTGCGACCTCTGCATTGCTGAGTCACCCTGAAGCTGGCTTTCCTGACTGAGCCTCACCCACAAGTCTGGGTGTGGAGTTTTTGGTAAACTGCTGGAGTGAACCTCCCAAAGGACCTGTTTGTGTACGGCCACTGGGGGTTTGGGTACCCAAGGCAGAGGCTGGGATATGGGGGACTATGTAGGGACTCTACTGTCTGCCTCAGAGCTCAACGCAGGGCCCTGGTGTCTGAAGCCTGAGGACAGATGGCCACAAGGCACAAGCTAAAGGAGGCATTTTTGTAAGGCACTATGTGAGACATAGGGGACCGACAGATGGCCAAGGGGGGGTGTCCTCTCCATTTCTCAGAAAATGCTGTGGCTTCATCTCAGTGGGACACTCAGAGCCCAGAACATTTTGCTGCACTGTCATCATGAATGTTTGTGGCTTTGGCACATCAGGGGTTGGAACCCAGGGGCATTTCGGTGGCGAGTCACAGTGGGGGCTGCAGAGGCCCTGTCCTCAAGTGCTATGGAGAAAAAGAGGGTGTGTGAACAGCACATGTGGACACTCCTTGGGCTTGTGTGGGACACTCCCACCCACCACCAGGCACTCTCAGAAATACTTAGTGGGAGGTGAGGGCATGTTTTAGGGGAGAGGCTGTCCTGCCGTGCAGATGGTTGGCAACAAGCTAGTGATAGATGAGAAATGTGCGCTATTGCTATTAATGTGATCTCATTTGTACCCACAGGCTGGTGAGGACTGCAAAAATCTGGCCGTGAATGAGCATTTTTCAGGCTTTTTCCTTCCTTGGCCACTTTGTAGGATTCAACCCTGTGGATCACTGTCCCTTCTGGAAGCTCTCTTCTTCCCAATGCCAGCTGCAGCGTGATCTTTTATTCTTCCTGTATATCTGGATAGTCTGTCTCAGCGTCTTTCCTAAGAATTTTGCCTACGCATATGGTATATCCTGGGGCTTCATCTCTCACTGTGTAACACACCCTCCCTGAAAGATCTCATCTCCACGCATGGCTCTAGCCACCACCTTTCTGCTGATGGGCACCATGTTCATTATTCTGGTCTGGACCTCTCTCCTAAGCTCAGGAATGGATATCTTATTGCTGCTTACTAAGAAGACCCACCTGGGGGCTCCTCAGCCTCTCAGCCTTGGCAGGACCAGAGCTGGAGCTGCTCTCCTCTCTTCCATCTCTGCTTGCCCTCCAGCATGTACGTCATCTACGCTGTGGGCCAGGGCAGAAAGCTGGGGACCCCTTCACTGCCCTCTGCTTTCACTTACGCAGAGTGGCAAACACTGCTAACAAGTTGGCCTCCTGAGTACCTCTCCAGTCTGCACACACGACTGCCCCACTGGTGCAGTATCCATCGGTCCTTCACTTCATCTTGCAGGCCTCCACCTGGCCTCTTTGTGGCTCTACATTGCTGTTGGGGTGATCTTTAAAAATGCAAACCCTATCACCTCTCTTTTTCTTAAAAGCTTCCCATGTTTCTCCAGGACAAAATCCAGATTCCATAGTGGGGAAGTGGCTATGTGTGACTGCCTTTCCCCCACATTTCTCCTCAACTCCAGCTACGTGGACTCCAAGCCACACTTCCACCGCTCACACCTTCACAGCCTCGAGCCTGTGGCTCCGTGGGCCCAGATGCCCCTCCTTCCCATTTCTGCAGGGCTGACTCCTTCCGGTCCACCAGGATCCAGATCCAGATGGTGTGTAGCTCCTCTGGGAAATAGCCCCAAACACACACCTCTTTCCCAGCTGGATTGGGTGCCATGACACGCTGTGCCCCAACTCATAACATGTCGGTGTTCTTTTTAATTAATTTTCTGTCATCCACAGTGAGTTCCTTGAGGGAAGGGAAATCGCTTTCATCCCTGCATTACCAGAGCCCAGCAGATGAGTAGATACACACTGATCCACCCACCCATGCATCCATTCAACAAACATTTATTAATCAACTACCCTGGTTAGACACAAAGATCAATCACACACAGCCCCAGTCCTCAGGAGTTTATGTGAGTCCAGTGAGGGATCCAGACTTGGAAAATGGGCACAAGTGTTATAAAGTATTTTAGGCGGTGTAACACAAGTATGTATAGGCACCAGGTTAACTAAGAGAGTGGGCAATCCCACCTGAAGGTGGTCAGGGAAAGAGCCCATAACAAGGGAGAATTGGGCTGAAACTTGACAGGTGGGAAGAGGCTTGCGAACCTACAGATCAGGAAGAGCAAAAACAAAACCATGCTGGGCACTGAGCATGGACAGAGTATTAGGGGTTGAGGTGGGGAGAGGAGAGAGAGACAGCTGGAGAACAGGCAGATTATAGGGGTCCTTTATCAAGCTAGAGTGGGGACTTATACATAGGCAGCCAGAAGCCATAATAGGAATATTTTAAGCATGGACAGTTGTGCAACAAAATGTTTGGTGAAGTAGTGGCTGTGTCATGTCTCCCAAGGAACACAATGAATTACTAAATGCAGTTTGATCACGAAAGGGCTCTAAGGAGTGATGATTGCTTTGGAGCAGTCAAACTTTTCAGGGTCCCTCCATCCTAGTCCCTCACCCGGGGTCCAGACCTGGCTTCCACTAGGCTCGAAGTGGTGCAAAGGGGTAGCTCAGTGGTGGTGGGGCTGCCGTTGCTTGGGCATGCCCTGAAGATGCCCTAAGCTAATTGCAGCCATGAAGATTCTGGTTTGTGGCTGTCCCTGTTTTGAGTCTGATCCTGTTTGACCACAGAGGACCACTGACTCTGACTCTAATCATAGTCTCTCTGGACAGATTGTTTCCTCACCGTCTACACCTATGCAGGGCTGCTTGATGCTGAACTAAGCATCACTGACAGCTACATTTACTATGTACCTGCTGTGTGCCAGGCTTGGTGCTAGGAGCTCTGCAAACATCAGTTCTAATCCTCACAGCAACTTTGAAAGGTAGGCATCTTGTATTCCAAACTGACTAGAGGAATAAGGAAAGGGTCCCAGGCTTAGAGAACTTGCAGTTTCTACCAAGGTCGGGAGTACAGGTTGCTTCCCAAAGTCTCTCTTGATGCCACTTTTCTAAGATCCAGGCCCAGTTTAGCTATGGTGTCTCAACTACCAATACTGGTGACCTGAGAATCCCTGGGTCCTGCTGAGGTTCTGCTCTCATTTAAGTTCAAGACCTCGACCTTTCCAGGCATTTCACCACAGTTAGGTTTTACTCTTGTTCTTGGGCTCATGGGAGGGAATAGCCCTATTCTTCTCCCTAACCTAATTACATCAGGCAAACCAAAGTATGTTCTTCGAAAGTGGGCATCTCTTTATTAGGAGCACTAGGAGGGAAGCAGCATTTTGTTTCTCTTTTTTCCCCAGCCCCTTGTGTCAAAGTAGGACAGCTCACAGGATATCACATCTGTCTCCTTTGGAACAAATGTAAGGGATAGATGGAGGAGTAATGACGCCCCTCGGGCTATAACCTGGATTCCTTCTAGCAGGTTTTAGGGTACTTCATTTGGGGAAAAGCAGATAGACTGAGATTTCAGAACATAACCTGAACATGCAGAATAAAATACCCCAGCTTTTGTAGCTCCAGCCTCTAACCAGGTAGAAAGTAACAGAATACTCAATGAAAACTAGTTTTGACTACAGGGGTCCATTTTCCCCCTCTATCGGGGAGTCTGGACGTAGGAAGCTGACTCAGAGGCTCAGTGATTCCACGGCTCTGGGCAGGTGTCTTTGCAATTCTCTTGGTCTTCCCCTCATGATAGCAAATTGGCCTCCGCAGGTCTACACGTCCGGTCCTGGCACAACTGTGTTCAAAGGCAGGGGGGTGGCACAGGCAGGGCAGTTCTCCTTATGTGGTTTTCCCCCAGCAGACTTCCCTTCTATGTCCTGAGCCGAAACTGGTTCACATGCCACCCCAGGATCAGGGTCTCTCTTCCCTAACACCTTGCTGTGTGCCTGGTACCTAAGTTTTCTGAGCCAGCAAGAAAAGGAAGCATGGTTGTCAGGTAATCAGCCCTCTTCTTTGCCGCATGTGGCACCATGATCTTATTGTCTACCCCCCCAGCCCCCACCATCAAGAGCAGGATCTGCTTTTCACTGGTGCTCCCTGCCCAAGGTAGCTATGTCAGAAGCAAAGGGGCTTTCTGTACTAGTTAATCACTCCTGTAACTCTTAGGATGCCTTTGGGTATGAAGAACAGAAATCACAACTCAAACTGGCTTAAATAATAATATATATATATATATATATATATATATAT
>NW_007737327.1:7030-20437 GCF_000696425.1 Galeopterus variegatus | reverse complement strand
TTTTGTCTTTTTTCGTGTCCGGCAACGGATCGCAACCCTCAGTGTCGCGCCCGTACCGGACTGGGACCGGCAACGGGATCGCAACCCTCGGTGCTGCGCCCGCACCTCGCTCAGCCAGTGAGCGGGAACCAGTCTGTATGTGGGATCCGAACCCTCGGTGGGAGCGCCGCCACACTCCCAAGCGGCGCACTGTAGCAGTGCGCCACTGGGCCTGCCCAAATAATAATATTTTAAAAACCAAAAGTCCAAAGGAGGGCTGGCTTCAGGGCTGCTGTAAGCCAGCACTCCAGCTGTCCCCTGCCCTCTGCCCTGTGCTGGTCCAGCCTCAGCCTGGTGGCCTTGGCTCCGTGAGCAGCCAAGTTCTCCTGAGGGAAGAGCTCTGTTGGGAGTGGTGGACTCCTGAGCAAACAGGAATTCTCTAGGAAGGAAGAAGAGAGAAATGAATGTGGGGATATCCCTGCTTGTATATACACATTCACACCCCAAACAATCCATGAATTGGTTGCCTTTTTGCTAATTCCCTTGCTGTAAATAAAAAACCCAAACAAAAAAATATTTACAAGTGCTCAGCTTAAAAACCCATCAAAGGAGCACCAGTTTTGTAATAATCTATCAACATAATGGAATACATTTAAATGTTTTTAAAGAGAAGCAGACCTATGCCAACTGGTATGGAATAGTCTCTAAGATGCAGCACAGTGGTAGCAGCACGCTACCATTTGTGAAAAAAAAATCGTATATTGAGTGGGACTTTCTTGTTGCAGTTGAATCAGGAGGCCAGAGCTGAGGACAAAGAAAAGTAAATAATGCCCCTTGTAGAGAAAGCCACCAATCACTGGCCAGACTTCCTTTCTAGGGTTTGCTAAAAGATGATAGAACTGACTCTATAACCATCAACACACACTTCCCACCCTCCCACCCTAACTGGCCTAGTTAGGAATGTTGGTGTTTTTTCTTTTATCTCCACGTGTTGTCACAAATGACAGGATTTCCTCCTTTTTCAAGGATGCATAGTATTTCATTGTGTATACATACCACATTTTCTTCACCCAGTCATCTGTTGACGTGCGCTTAGCTTGTTTCCATATGTTGGCTGCTATGAGTAATACTGCAGTGAATGAGAGTGCAGATATCCTCTCAACATAATGATTTCAGTTCCTTTGGATATACACTCACAAGTAGGATAACTGGCTTGTATGGTAGTTCTACTTTTAGTTTTTTGAGGAACCTCCATACTATTTTCCATAATGGCTGTACCAGTTTACATTCCCACCAGCAATGTATGAGTTCCCTTTTCTCTGTGTTCTCTCCAACACTTGTTATCTTGTCTTTTTGATAAAAGCCATTCTAACAGGTGTGAGGTGATATCTTATTGTGGTTTTAAGGAGAAGAGAGAGAAATAGACATAGAAGAAAATAATGGCTTAAAATTTCCCAAATCTGGGGAAAGACAACAATGTTTAGGTACAGAAAGCTCAGAGGTCACCAATTATTTTCAATCTGAAGAAGAATTCACCATGTCATAACCAAATTATAAAAAATCAAAGACAAAGAATAGAGAGGCCAAGAGATAAGAAACACATCGCAATCAAGGGCGCCCTGTACAGTTTTCAGTGGATTTCTCAGCAGAAACCCTGCAGGCCAGGAGAGAGTGGGATGATATATTCAAAATGCTGAAGGAAAAATAACTGCTGACCAAAACACTTGGCAAAGCTGTCCTTCAAAAATGAAGGAAAAATAAGAACTTTCCCAGACAAACCAAATCTAATGGTGTTGTATTAGTCAGGGTTCTCCGGAGAGACAGAAACAACAGCATATGTTGTAAATATATGAGAGGGCACTTATTAGAGGAATTAGCTTATGCAATTGTGAAGAGAAGACCCATGATAGGCTGTCTGCAAACTGGATGCTGGTAGCGTGGTTCAGTCCAAGTCCGAAAGCCTCAAAGCCAGGGAAGCTGATAGTTTCCTTGGTATAAGTTCCGGAACCCAAAAGCTGAAGAACCTCAAGCTCTGATGTCCATGGACAGGAGAGAAGAGTGTACCCCAGCTGCAGCAGACTGATTCACCTTTTTCTGTGTTTTTTGTTCTGGCCCCCAGCGGATTGGATGGTTCCCGCCCATATTGCTGGCAGATCTTTCCCACCCAGTCCACTCAGGGACTCATGCTAATCTCTGCTGGAAGCATCCTCATGGACACACCCCAAAAGATAGTTTTGCCAGGTTTCTTGCATTCTTCAATCTAATCAAGTTGACACCTAGAATTAACCTTCACAGGTATTCATCACCACTAGGTCTACTTTAAAGGAATTGCCAAAGGGAAATCTTTAAGCTGAAATGAAAGGCTGCTAATGAATAACATAAAGCATATGAAAGTAAAAACTCAATGGCATAAGTAATAAACAGTCAAACTCAGAATTCTCTGATACTGTAAGTGTGGTGTGTAAAGTAATTTATTCCTACTAAGAAGGTTAAAAGACAAGATATTAAAAACTGTACAATAAACTGTTATAAGACACAAAAGCACATGTAAATTTTAACATCAAGATTGGAGTTTTAAATTAGATTAGACCAGACATTTTTAATAAATAAAAGTGAGCAAAAGCTAGGGGACCTCTTTATTTTTTGCTTACCCAGTAGAGATGGGATATTGGACAGAACAAAGATGTAAGTCGTGACCAGTGAAAAATAAAACCATTTCAGGTTAATTTGCCACAGCTCCATATATATGGATATCTGTAGACTATCTCTGGAAGGACATACCAGAAATGAGAAGCAGCGTCTGACTCCTGGAGGACGACTTGGGTGCTGACTGCAGGTCAGGTATATTCCCCACATGCCTTTTGTGCTGGCTTTTGTTTGCTTGTTATTATATATAGGCTTCTCCCCATGGCATTATCTGTAATAGTGATAATAATGATAACCCTAAAACCTGAGAATGACCCAAACATCCATGGACAAGGAATTAATTACACAAATCATGGTACATATATGTATAACTGGCTACTTTGAAGCCATTAATAATAGTGAGTTATATCTGTATATGTTGTAAGAAAATAATCTAAGTGATTCATTTTCAGAAATGACTTATCTGAGGGTATTTTAACTGATTCAGGCCCAGCCCAAAAATTGTTTGACTGGTCCAACCCATTCCTGGAGGGTCTCTGAACAGAAAGAGCTCTCCTTGAGATGGCAATTAGTTACTAGCCCCATTGTTTTCTTCATTCCCTGGTGTTTCTCCTTTCACAGGGCTTAAGCAGGCCTTTTTCATGGGCTTGTCCTGAGCCCCCAGACAAGGGAATTCCTTGCAAGGGGGTAATAAATTTTAGGCATCATTCAGGAAGATTGTTCACCCCATAGTACTCAGCCAATGAGGAAGTGGGGGGACGGACTTGCATACTAGAGAACAAATTGCTTGCTACAGCCCTTTTCCGTGTGCCTGTCCCATTCACAGACACCCAGACTTGCAAGGCCATTATTAAAGTCTTGTTTCACTGTACCTCATGTCTCTGTGTCCATCCTTTGGCATTGGAAGGGTGAGAGCATTTCTCACATATGTTAATATGGAAAGATAGTCAAGATATATAATTTTAAGTGACTTATTTATTAAATATGTAATGTATAAACGTGACAAAATTCTATTAATACAAAAGGTTATACAATAGAAAAGTTGCTTATTTACCTCTGTCTCCTAACTACTCAGATCCTCTCACCAGGAACAACCACTGTTTCTACTGTTCCCAGGTTCTTGTGCTAGAATATAATATTGATTTTTTTTTTTTTAAAAGTAAGGTCAGAATGGTGTGTGATTACATATGTGTAAGATTTAGAAGTTTATGCATATATTTGCATATTTGAGTGTGTACAATACATATAATATGTTATATATGAGTGTATATATACACACACAATACAATATATAGAATCTCTATATGTTGCTTTTTTCTGAAAAGAGACTCAGGACCCTATTAATCAATCAATTAGCTAATTAAATTCTCCAATCATCTTTGGGGAATATGAGTAGCAATCAGATTGGGGTGGGGGCTTTTTACCTGCTATCCTTCTTTTTTTTTTTTTTTTTTTTTTTGTCTTTTTTCATGTCCAGCAACGGATTGCAACCCTCAGTGTCGTGCCCGGACCGGACCGGGACCGGCAACGGGATCGCAACCCTCGGTGTTGCCCCCGCACCTTGCTCAGCCAGTGAGCAGGAACCGGTCTGTATGTGGGATCCAAACCCTCAGTGGGAGTGCTGCCGCGCTCCCAAGCGGCGCACTGTAGCAGTGCGCCACCGGGCCGGCCCTTATCTGCTATCCTTCTTCATTGAATATTTACTATATGCATGTATTGCTTTAATGTTTAATTTTTAATTTATTTCAAGTAGTGATTGGGAGATGAGGTGGAGAAAACCAATGCAGACTAGTTTTTAAAGAACTTTAAGAGGAGAAGGGGAAAAAATAAAACAATAGCTTAATGGAATACAGGCATTGAGAAAAAGTATCTTTAGAACAAGGGAGCCTTCGGTATTTCTTTTGCTGTTGTTTTTGTTTGTTTTGCACAGGAAGCAGCCAGTTGAAAGGGGACAATACACGAGAGAGAGAGTGAGAAGATGCTTGATGGAGCAAGATCAAACACAGAGCTGGAGGGAGGGGACCAAGGGCCAGGCAGTGAGGTTAAACTTGGTGACAGGGAGGGGCACATCTTCTCAAGCAGCACTGGGGTGGAGGGGACAGGCAGGGAGACCCTCTGGGGCTGAGGATGGGTAAGCCAAGGAGACGAGGGATTCTAGACTCTGAACACATAGCTGAAACAGCCAACTGGGAGGAGGCAAGTGGACTCAGGAGAAGACAATGAAAGAGCAGAATGGGGAGACATCAATGTCAAAATGAAGATGAAAAACCGGTTCAGTGGCAAGGACTGAAAAACAAGAATAATAATTTTAAAAAGGTTATGCTTAGAGACAGGAAATTCAGGCTCACAAGCAAGCACTCAGTGGCTGCTTGGCTGCATGACTAACTATGTGCAGCAATGTCAGAAATGCTGAATCAAAATAATAAAAGGTTTTAAAAAGTGGTTTCAAGCTTTTCTTGGGAAACACAACTTTGGCTAAAATGGCCCCACAGTTAAATGAGGTCTATTTCCCCATGGAGGCAGTGCTTCTAGAGAAAAGCAAACCACGTAGGCTGATAAGTTACCAATACATCCAAACATTAAATTAATATTTCTATTAATATCAAGTCTATAGCACCAGCCTTATACAGAACTAACAGCTATATTCATGCACAACTGGTTGCCAAAAAAAAAAAAAAAAAAAAAAAAAATTCCTTAAACATGAGCTGAGATGCTCAAAGGAAATGAATCACATAGGGACGGAGCATCTTAATTAGAAAGGACTGTTGCTTTGCCTCCCACGGATTTGTCATCCCTTTTCCCCTGGGTGATGGAGCCGCCAAATATTACTCAAAGCCCATCTCTTCTGAGCAGTGAGAAGCCCTGAAAAGGGGTTAATCTCCCAGAACGCTCAAGATAGAGGCATTCCTTCCATTTGGGAAATTAACTACGAATTGGGGTTCTCTTCCGGCATTTATTCTCCAGACGGAGAAGTTACAGGAAGAGAACACAGGTGGGGTTTTTTCTAAGTACAGTTTAACAAGTTTAACAATAGAAGCTGGTAACATTCAGTATGGTGACGTTCTATAATGCAATTAAGTTGATCCACTAACAAAAGTTTGATTTTAGCAAACATTCTCTTCTTACAGCAATTTCCCAGTATCTTTACACATCAATCAGTAACCTGTCTGTCTTCGAGCCAGCAACCTTGCTGTGTTACAATTTTTTATCTTACAACAGAGACTATATAGCCTGGGGAAAGTTTCCTGTCTTTTGCAAGGTCAATATTTGAAACTGCAAGGCTTTGGAAAGCCAGGCCCTGTGAAGTACATTTGCTTTATGCACACTTCACAAAGGACAGCTTGTCCCACACAGAAACAACCTCTGGGCACATGTGTAGATAGAGCTGTCATTTGGAATGAATTGTCCAAAGAGCTTGAGGTAAAACTGAAAAAAGCTAAAACTGGAAAATAAAAATCTGAGCTCACAATACCTATTGAACAATCTCACCAGGTTTAGGAAATGAATCAAGAAGAAGCAACAGCCTCTTCGCCCCTCCTCACCCAGCGATCCTCTCTCCCATCTCTTTCCATCTGTCATCTTTCCCCCATGTAATAACTTTCCTGTTTCATTACTCCTCCCCAGGATAGGAGGTTCAGTTGAAGCCCTTGCATACAGATAGATGAGAAGTACATTTGTAACAAAAACGTTCTCCAGTGGGCTTCTGGTTAATACATTTTGGCACATAAAATGATTGAAGAGAAAGCAGTTGTTAATAGGAACAAGGAGGAATGTATGTGCTGAGTTTTCGAGTGTTTAAAAATCAAAGTGCAGAACCATATTTATAGGACAATCTCTTTTGTATGAATGTAAAAATGCAGGGTATGAGAGTATTCCACGTGTGCGTATGATTATATATGAATCAGATATGTCTGTGTATCCTAACGTGAAAGAGTTCCAACTGAAAAATGTAATGTTTTAAAAGTTACAAGATTTTATATATATATATATATAAAATGAGAAATAAAAAATGAGATGTGTGCATGGATCCCTGTACTGTGGAGGGAGTGAATGCCAGACAGGGGACTGAAAGGCCAGCTGTGGGCAACGTGGCCTCTGAGGAAGAGTGGACATGGGAGGGATGGTGCAGGGTTTTAGTTTTGCTCTGTAGACTTCTACTTCACTTGAAATGTGTACATTGAGGATGTATTCATGTATCATTTGTGTAAGAAAAATTTAAAAAATCAATAAAGACCAAAAATAAAAACTATGTGATCAACTCTTTGACACTCTTGTGGGAAATCGGAGAACAAGAAAATTGGTAATACAGACATGTGGTGACACATCCAGATTTACTAGTCATGACTGCCCCGACAGCTGTGTCATGAAAGAAAGAGGCACCAGGCCCAAGGCCCTCATTTGTGCAGATTTGGGGAACAGCAGAGAACTGTGAAGAGAAGGAGCCTGAAATTCTTCACCCCTCAGCAGCTACACAGCAGTAGACTGCAGCCTTGTAGACATTGCTGAAGAGAGTAATTTCTTAACATTTTCAGGAGAATATAGAATTGTAGGACTTCCCTCTTGGACTCTGAATTACTAAAAAACTGAACTATTTCTGGGGAAGACAGATCGTCACCCTGTGGCTGGAGATGTCTGAGGGCTGGAGCACAAGACACCCTTCCACCCCCGGCCCTGTGACGTGGTGGCAGCAAAGGCCAGTCTGTGTGCGAAAGAAACAGCAGATTATCAGAAACCAAGGCTGTTTTCTGACAAGGAAACTGTCTTCCCAGGAGAAGAAGGAACATCTGGGTCTTGGCTCACACTAAGGTGCTGTAAGTCTGATCTCAAAGGGTGCAAGAACAGCCACTGATGGGATGTTTTGGCCACACAGTCTTGGAGGTCCTCCTGCTCAAGGTGAGCACGCTGCTTGCTAAAACTGTAACCAGATTTCTGAGCACCCGCAGGCACATGGCAAGCTGGGAACACAGAAAGGCTGCAAGCTGGTCTTCTGAACCCCCTACAAAAAACTGGGGAAAGGTATCTTTATAAGCACGAAGATTAGGAATATTGGTGCAGAGGATGCTCATTAGATGCGAGCATGGGACTAGGCTGTCCATTACAATAGGGCAGACAGGGCAACCTTCACACTCTATTCTAAACCAGACTCACTGATCTCAAAGTCTTTCCCAGGGCTGTACTGCTGCAAGAGTAACCAGTTACATTGTCTCAATAACAGGAAAGCAGTCACTGAACTCCCAGCTAGAAACACTAGTGAAGGAAGAGGAGAGGAGAGGCTCGTCTGTGTCCACGGATGAGGGGAGTGCAGCACAGATGCGGGTGGGGTGGGGTGGAGGTCCAGGCCCTACCAGCTAAGGAGAGGGGGATGTGCCACACAGCTGCAGAAACCCTGGACCACCAACCTGCAGCTTTCCCAGAGCCTGCTATGGGGCTTTATTGCTCCCTGCTCCTCACATCCTATTGCTACCAAGGCAGGAGGGCCTCAGCTGGATAGTGTCAGCTACCCTCCCTCTCTAATGCCTAACATGGGTCACTAGGGCCTCTACCTCCAATATCTGGGATACCACAAGGGGGATCCAGGACAAGGCGTCCTAAATATGAGTCAGAGACTTCAGCATCCAAATGTGTTGGCCTGGAGACTGTGGGGAGCACAGAAACTCTGAGAACACACAGCAGTGTTTGTTGGAGGATGCATGATGGGGAAATGGAGATGCAGGCTGGGAAGCTGACCCATGGTACACAGGAAACTTAAACCTTGGGCCTTTGCATAATCAGCTTTCAATCCTGTCTGAGCAGGCGAGTCCTGGGAAGCTTTAAAAATACCTGCCTGGGCCCCACCCTAGACCTATTAAATCAGGACCCCTGGTGTCTTCTGGGATTTGTGCTCCTACCAAAGACCTTCCTTCCTCAGAGGAAGACCCATCCAAAGGTGTCCTTTCTGTCCTTGCTGGGAGGCAGGAAATTCACTTTCTTCTCAGGCTTCTCTGCTAAATCTTAGGAAGCTTACCCATTCCGTGAGGTGCTGTTTTACTGTGAAAGGCACTCTGCTGCGACATTAAATCCAGGAAATTGAGTCACAGGTGCCCTGGCTAAGAACTGCCCTTCCCTCCTTTTGGGAGCATCCCCACTTGCTTATGGCCAGTATTTCCTGCCATATAAAGCCCAAGGATTTATTGAGAGGAGAGTATAACAGAGTTGGGGCAGATCATTCTTGGGTGGAGTTTTTTTTTTTTCGTCGTGCAGGTAACTTCCCCTTCCACCTTCCTTGAAGGACAGACAGACCTTTTGTGTTTCAAGTTCTGACTCCCTAGACCTGGGTGGGGGATGGGTGAATGTTATGATCTTTTGCTTTTCAGGATGGAAACGCTGGTTTGAAATGGGAGGTGCAGTTGGAGAGAGGCAGGGGATGGGAACTGGGCTGCAGGTTCTCAGTGGCAGGGCCTTGTGTCCTCTCTCCACCCAGCACCTGAGCTGAGATACACCTGAGATGAACTGAGTGAATGCCTGGGGATGAGCACTCGAGTCTCAGGACTTGGGAGCCAGGTGAAAGTGCCTGCCCAGGGTCCTGACGGTGGGAGCTCTAGGATGCTGGCGTTTTTTGATCATTCCAAGGGAAGGGCAAAGTGCTTGTGGACTGAGCCAGATTTAATATTCTTTAGAGAAATTAAGAAATGTGGCAATTCTTATGCTCTAGGGTAATGGAATAATTCACGCCATGCATATGCATTTGCTAGTTGAGTGGCAAATTATTGAAGAAAGGAGTTTTCAGCCAGTGGCTTTAAAGGAGACCGTAGAAGTGAAGTTTGGTGTGTGGAGAAATGAGAACCCATGAAAAGACCCCACAGCGCGGCAAGTGTGAAATCTCTGAAGTTTCCTGTGGGTGTGGATACGATAAAGGCCTTCTCTTCCCTCTCCCAGACATCTTCAGTGAAGTTGAAACTTGATTTCTAATGCTTTTGCGTGGTGGCTTCTCTTGCCCTTCCCCCCTTTAAAGTAATTCTTATTAGAAAAAATAAAAGAAAACAAAATAAATTAAAAAAATAAATAAATAAAAATTTAAAAATTAAAACAAAAAACCAAAATAAAGTAACTCTGATTCATTGTTACAAAAATCCATTTGAAAATGTGTACTTCCTCTTGTTCCTGACCTCTCGCCTCAGTTCCTTTCTCCAAATGGAACTGCTGCTACCAGTTTCCTGTGCCTCCTTCTGGAAACCTTCTCTGTGTATTTTTTCTTAAACAGTATCACACCTGCCCACTGTTCCATGTACACTTGCATTTGCCACTTAATTTCCTTGGAGGAGATGTAGCTCTGACTCATCTTTATAATGCTACTTAGTGTTCCATTGTACCCTGTTGGAGTTTTTGGTTTCCAGTCCACAAGTAATGTGACAATGAGTTGCCGTGTGGTGTGAGCGTGTTCTTTCAGAAAACATGGCTTTGCAGAGCGAACCAGAGGGGGATTCTCAGAGAGAGAACTTGAAGTCAGAGGACCAAGAGAGATTAAATCCCAGGGAATTGTTAATATTGGGGAACTTTGGGGCTTCCCCAGATTTGAGGTGATACCAAAGAGAAAGCAAGGGCTAATATTTCAGTTTTCTCTTTACTCAGAATCCCAGAAATCCTTTGACTAACCTCTCCTAATGTGCTTGCACTGGCACCACAAGGAGAGAAACTCGCCTTAACATTTCCATTTTACAGGCCCTCCATAAAATTGAATTGAATTGAATTGAATGTGCCTTTTTTCTTGTGAATAAAAATTTAGCACCTGTTACACTGTTTTTTTCCCTTTGTCTGAATCTTCCAGTGGAGAACGGGAGTCCTCGCAAAGCCCTTCCAATTCTTTCTGGGAATTGTAGAGGGTTAGAAATCTTGATTCTCATTTGATTTTTAGAATAGGGCTTTTAGGTAAATACATGTACGGGGCAAAAGCCCTTGGGTAGGAGGCCACAGCCTCATCTAATCAACTCTTATCACTACTTAGGTATGAGATTGTGTACTTTAATGAGTTTAGAGCTTGAGGTGGTTGTCATACCAATCCTGTTAAGAGATTTTAAGGATTGCTGAAGGGAAAGATGTAAAAAAATGTTTGCTAGGGACAAGCTGTCTGTTGGTGGAAACTTTAGAGATAATTATACTTAGATTTTATCATAAGAATAGAACTATTGCTTAAGGAGAAGTTATACTTTAGATAATGAGCCCCCTTTGACCAATTTAGCTTTTCACGAATTGTACTTTGGAATGTCACATTGTTAATTTTACTGATGTTACTAGTTTCCATTGTTTAAGCTACACTTAGCCATAAATAACTTTTGTAACACTGCCCATGTCTTTGTGTCCTTTTGTAATGATTGAATCAACTGAACTTTCTTGTGAAACTTCTTTGTCTTTACAATAAAAAACAGAAGCCAACTTTGAATCGGGCTGTACCCAGTTTTCTTCTCCTAACAGAGGAGCTGAGGTGCAGTCCCTTTGGGCTTCTCATTACATTCATGATGCTTTGAGTAATCCTTTTTTCGTCTCCATTACATAGTGAGAAGTGTAACAGGGAATCAACAGACGATGTTTCCCATGCACTTAGTAAAAAGTCCTTTTGGAGCCTACATGATGTCGGAAATGGTTTCTACCTTCCTCTTCACTCCAGCCTGTCTGTGTTGTCAGGCTGAGCAGAGTTGTCTGCTTTCACAACACCTGAAGGCTCTGCCCTGCATGAACCTCGCAGGAGCGCAGGCACTTGAAGTGCCCACTGCATCATCATACTCCTCTTCCGACACAGGCAAGAGCAGAAATGTTCCCGTGTGGGCATTCCCTTCTCCCAGGACGGGGTCAGTATTCAAGGATTATGAAACCAAGTGCCTCACCTTCTCCTGACCTGAAAAGCAAATGGAAATTCCCTTGGGAGGAGTAAGTGGGTGACTGCTGTGTAGACACCTGCTGGGTTTCCTAATAGCTAAAGTTTGACTTGGGTGAGGTCACTCAATAGCAGCTTAATGGATCATAGGGCATCCTTCTGACACACAGCAACACACTGGGCTGTTGTTACTCATATATCCCTTTTATGGAGAGAAGGATCAACCCCACCATGATGAAGAAATGGGTTGGGAGGAAGGTTTGTGTAAGAGAAAGGAGAAAGAGAATTAATGCAATTGCTATTTTGTTTCTTCCTCATCTAGCGGACTTCTTTGGCAACATTAGCAGAAATCCTAGGTACTACCTCAGTTATTCCGGTTGTGGCAGAGGACAAAGTGCCCACAGGAGATGTTGCAGGACTCCTGGCAGGGGTGTATGCAGGGCTGCTGTTTGGCTGGTATTCTCTAGTGTGTGATAAGCCCCAGCAGCAGTTCTGTTGGTTGGGGCTCATGTAATCTGAGGTGCTAAATATTTTAAACATGTCTGATGTATTCTGAAATCACTTTCAACATAGCATGATAATTTACATATGGAAAATAAGGGAAGATTTGTTTTGTAATTCAGGCTATGGGAAGAAAAGCTCAGCAAAATCCACTGGCTGGTGAGATGGAGAAATGCAAAAAACAGAATGGGAGGGGAGAGAGTGCTGGGACCACCCCGGAACGTGGGGTGGTGATAGTAAGAACTTTGCACTTTTCAGAAGGACACATGGATGAAATAAGGTTGAGAAACACAACCAACTGGGGTAACACATGAAGAAAATCTTATTATAACCTCTTCTGTGCACGTTGTTGGTGGTGGGGGTGTGTGTGCTGTTGGACATTGTGATTGAAATCACTCAGCCCAATGGCCTTCCTAAATCTGTGGGGGCTCCTGAGTGGTGTTCTGGTACACCCTTGTTTGTTCTTGTCATTCTGTGCCTTCAGGCTCCCATGCTGAAAGGGCTTCCAGAAACAGGCCCACAGAGGGCAGCGTGTGGAGGTCAAGGGCATGGCATCAGTGCCAGGCAGACCCAGTCCCAGTCTCTCGGCTGCCACTCACTGGCCGTGTGAATTCAGGCAGGGATTTGATCTCTCTGGCTCCAAGTTTCCTCTTTGGTGAAGGTAATAGGACCCACCTCAGAGGAGAGATGAGGATTTGTTGTGAAGAGCTCGCACAGAGGAATCCAAGACCAATGTTGGTTTTATAGCTCTTTTAATAGTTGACAGCTCTTTTTGGTGTTACAGCTCTTTTTGGTGTTACAGTGCTTTATTGCTTGCAAGCAAGGAGAGCACTGGAGAGTGAAGACTCCTAGATCAGTGTCTCCCCAAACAAAGGAAACAGGCAGCCTTGTATAGCCAAAATTCCCACCCTGACTTTCCACCCAAGTTCCCATTCAGGTCTTCCTGTGTAAATGACGGATGCAGTCCTGCTAATTTGTATTGGCTGATTATGGGACATAGTTCATTGGTCAGCTCTGGAGCCTAATTTGCATCCAGACCTTAGGGCAGTGAGACTGTTATCTCCTATTAGCACATGGGTACAGGTGGGTGCAGGAAACACGCAAGCCAGAGTTTGCGATGAAGACAGCCCAGCATGGCAGGCCCGGTGGCGCACTGGAGAGTGCGCTGCTTGGGAGTGCGGTGGCGCTCCCGCCGAGGGTTTGGATCCCATGTGGAGACCGGTTCCCGCTCACTGGCTGAGCGCGGTGCGGGCGCAACACCGAGGGTTGCGATCCCATTGCCAGTCCCCGGTACGGGCGCGACACCAAGGGTTGTGATCCCATTACCGGTCAGTAAAAAAGACAAAAAAAGGAAAAAAAAAAAAAAAAAAAAAGAAAAAAAAAAAAAAAAAAAAAGGACAGCCCAACATGAAATTTCTAAAACAGTTTCTCCA
>NW_007737327.1:0-6829 GCF_000696425.1 Galeopterus variegatus | reverse complement strand
GGGGTGTGGTCCCATTTCCCGGCAAAAAAAAAAAAAAAAAAAAAAAAAAAAAAAAAAAAAAAAAAAAGGACAGCCCAACATGAAATTTCTAAAACAGTTTCTCCAGTGGAAGGGGGCAGGTCTAACAATCAGAAAAGGCTCAGGGTTCCCCACTACAGATTCTATGAGATAATATACTTGTCAAAAGACAAAATTACGACAAATTTATCTCTTTCTCTTCTGATTTCTGGGAAGGTAAGATAACCAACTTAGTCTCAGTTTGGTGACATGAACTTTAGCATGAGCGACTCCATTTTGGTTTGGTCTGTTGGACCTAGTGTAGGAGTTCATTCTAAACCAATGGCTTCCTATACATTTTATTTAATATACTAAATAAAATGGCCCAGAGTAAGCGCTCAGTCAGTGATAGTGGGATACACAGGAGAGAGATTCTGTGAGTTCCACTTCAGCCACAGAAGATGAGCCAGAAGTGCCATGGAGGTCAGGAAGCCGATAAGGTGGGGAACCTGAAAAAGGCAATGGCCAGGAATAATGATCATAAGAAAACAGTAAGATTTCAGAATCTTTGGATATTTCTCAGTCCTGTATCTCCAGGCCTGATTTTTTTAAAAAAAAAAAAATCTTGTTCCTTGTTTTCAAGAGTGTCAGAGGTAGCTGGAAAGACGTGTTCTATGCCTAGCCAAAGTTAGGAGAAAAGAAAACTCCCAGGAAACAGTGTAGAAAGAAAAAGAAAGGCTGGTACCCTGGGGCTTGCAGGCAGGAAGAAAGAGTAGCTGACAACCAGCCAAGTTTGGGCCCTGGGGACCTGGCCAGCAGGAAGACTGTGGGACTTCCTGACACAGTGGTTCCTGGAAGCTGGTTTACCCAGTAACACTCCCTGTGTGTGCTCAGTCCAAGTTTGTGGCTTACTGCAAATAAACGTTTGTTTAATGAACACAAGATTGAATGGGCAGGCTAGCTTGGTTAATAGTTTCTATTATTTAGCTATGCTAGGGCCCTCCAAAGATAGCAGGTGCACCTTATTCCATTAGCACTGAGAGGAACAGAGCTGGGCAGGTGAAGGGAGTACACAGTGTGGTTTAACATGCTCAAGATCCCTGCGACAGAACCTATCTTTTCCTTTTGCGAAACTACCCCTCCCCTGCTCTTAGCCATTGACTTGGGTTCCATGTTGTAAGACTCAGTTCTATCAGAATATAACCTCTGGTAAGTTCTCAGTTGCAATGCCAGGCACATGTTGCAGGCTGACTTATCAGAGTCAAAGCAATATGCCCATGGAGGGGCACACGAGGCAATTCAAGCCTATGAGATGCAACTCCCATTCCTGGAGCTACTGGGACAGAGGGGCTGTCCTGCTGGAGGGCTTTGGGTTTGCATTCCTGCAACTGTTGGGGTCTGCCTTTCCTCCAGGAGAGGCTGAGTGAGGATGAAGTCAACACAGAATTAAGCAGACAAGAGAGAAAAAGATGGATTCCTTCTGACACCATTTGAGAGCGTGATCTGCCTTTGCATTTTTCCATTGCTGGAGCTTATAAATTCTCTTGGTGCCTTAAGTTGGTTTGAGGTGGGCTTCTTTCACCTAAGCACAGCAGGGGACTGAGGGGCTCTTCACCAGCAGAGTGGAAATGCAACAGGGTCCTTCTCCTTGGACCTGAATTATAGATTTTCCACTTCTTTTTAAGAGTTAGCTTCTATGTGTTGACTCTTGCTATTCCCAACTCATGTGTTTGACTCAAACTCTTAAAGCTAGTCTGAAATTAATTCCACATTTTGTGAAATAAGGAGGAAACAGAAGGCAAGAAAGTCAGCATTTTACAAGATAGGATTCATAATAAAAATTTGCTAACCGCCTCCCAGTGTCCACTGCTAAGCCTGGATCGGAGTCTCCAGGAGAAATTACTGACTTTTTCTTAATTGTACTGAAGGAATTTTGAGAACTAGTAGGAAGTAGCTTTAAGTTGAAAGATGGAAAAGAAAAAAATTTCATCTGGACAATGGAAATGAGTATATTTTCAAGTTCTATGGGTATGGGTGTGGGGCTTAGCAAGTATTAAATATGTGTTGCATGTCTGTGTCTTGGGTAAGAGAATATATATATTAATAGAACCTGGGCAGCAAATATGAACTGTCTGTAGCTTCATGTCATTTGACAAACATGCTTTTCTAATCTGTGGGTCAGAGGGAGCTGTGGTTCTTTCTTGTTCCAATGGGGACACCCTGTTCTCCCTTTTTCAGCATAGCGGAAATGTTCCCTATCTATAAGACTCAGCTCAAGTCATGTGTGACCTTGGGAAAGTCCCCAATTATTTCATCTGTAAAATGAGTAGTTTGGACTAGATTAGTGGTTCCCACTTAAAAAAAAAAAAGAGTAGGAGACTTTGTTCCAACAAAGTGTACACAGAACCCAATAAACAGATCAAGCTGGAGCTGTTTGGGCTGCAGTGAGGGTAGC
The DNA here is from genome assembly GCF_000696425.1 of Galeopterus variegatus. NCBI lineage: Eukaryota > Metazoa > Chordata > Mammalia > Dermoptera > Cynocephalidae > Galeopterus > Galeopterus variegatus. Next base: position 4,377 of record NW_007737327.1, on the reverse strand, counting down.
AGGCTGGGAATCCTCCTTCCTTGGCCTCTAGGATGGCTCCAGAGGCGCATTCATGAGCCCCTAGGACTCTGAGGAACTGTTTGAGAGCCCCAGACCAGGTGTTCTCCAGGACCCTTCCCAGCCACAAATACTACAGTCTTCTAAGTGCCACATTTTCTGTGAAGCCTTTTTAATACTCTGGCTCATGCAGATTGCTTCTTTTTCTGTGCCACTTAGCACCAGCCCGTGTTTGTAAACTGACATAGATATGGAGACTTGTCTTTCTTTGAAGGTCGTACCATCCATGTGTTTCTTTTGGGAAGTGGCTCAAAACTTACTTGGAAACAGAATGTAACTGCAAGAACTCCAGGAAACAGTGAGAGAAACTTTGTTCACAGACCAGGGAAAGGTTTGCCCTCCAGGGTCAAGTAACCTGTGCTGGACAATGCTGAGCTGCTGGCTCAGAGCAAGTGAAATTTGGATGGACACTAAGCATCAATACCGGGGCACACCCTCCACTTGGTCCTTCCCTCAGATCTTCTTTCTCTGGCGCACGTGTTAGCCAGGCTGTGGTCGCTGGAAGGTAGAGAAAGATACTTGCATGAGCTGGGTCACAGCCTCACTGTTCAGCATCACTGGGACCAGCCCCTGGAGTAGGGGATTAAGTTACTATTGAAGACATCACCAGGAGGAAAAGCCTGGGCTTGTCACTAACAGCCAACCTGCCTCACTCATTTCTTTACCACTTGTGGGTCAAGTTCTGCTTCCCTCAACAGAGTGATTTATCACCGTCATCCTCACTCTGGGGTTCTGTGTAAACTTTAGGGAGCCTAGAAACATCCCTCAAACCGGATGTGGTTTATTCAAGCCTGAATTTGTTTAGTGGGGCAGGCCCTAGGATGGTGTGTAGTGTACTAATGACTCCAGACATGTCAGTGTCATCATAATGAACACTAATTATAGAGTTCCCAGTGATAAGATTAATACCAGACTATAAATTATTGCTGTCATTTATCAGCACCACACTCTCCTGAGTGAGCCATGGGCCGGCCCAAATTATTGCTATCATTACAAGAGAAATTAGGGGAAAGAATGTGGCCAATTCAGTGGAAACATTGCTGAAAGAGTCCAGAGGCTCAGGTAGAGACATTGTGGTTGGAGCACCACCTAGTGGCAGTGAAGAGAAGTGCGTGTGATGAATGAATGTTATCTTTATAGTGAGGGGTAAATGGGTAAATAGTAAGATAAACAGTGTTCAAGGAACCCTTACCTCTAAAAACAATCCCATTTAAAATACACTTTAAAGCTGATGAAGGACCATGTAGTGGATTGAATTACGTCCCCCCCAAACTCACATGCCATAGTGAACGGATTAAAAATGGTGGTCAGGGGCGTGGTTCTGAGGGCTTTAAAAAAAGATGATAGTCTGCCTCTCCCTGCTTTCTCTGCTTCCACCATCTCGCAATGTGAGACCCTGGGTCACTGTCACCACCACCAGATGGACTTTGGCCTTCCCAGTCTCAGAAACTGTAAGCAACAAATTTTGTTTTTCTTTATAAATCACTCAGTTCACTGTACTTTGTTAAAAGCAACAAAAACAGACTAATACAGACCATGAACTTGGAGTGAACAAGGGACGCTAGACTCTTACTGGTACTCATTGAAGACTCTTTCCTAAACAGTGAGCAATGGGATTTGTTTTAAGCAACTGTGTTTAGACCTGCAGACTCATTCTGTCCTTTCCAGAGTACTGGAAACCTCCCTGGGTTAGCCCTTTAACATCTCTGACTTTTCCCTCTCAGTGAGCTACAACTTCAGTCAGTGAATTTCTTCACTAGCCTGTATTCCTGTGTCTGGTAAGTCAATAGACTCAGCTTTTAATTTTTATCTATCTATCTGGTCTATCATCATTTACCTACCATCTATTTATCCATCCGTCCCTCCATCCATCCATCTCTTTTATTTATTTATTAGCTCTGGTTGTCTTCATTTGTCAACAGGCCTAAATAAGTTAGTATAAGTAAATCACTTAGAACAGTGCTTAGCACATGGCAAGCACTGACATGTGACAGCTGTTATTACCTCTCCACTCACTGGGTTCTTGTGTATGTTAGAAGAACAACACGCCACTGAAATGTTTTAGTTATATCTCTATACATGAATGATAATACATGAACCTTAGTAACAGAATTTTCTTTCTTTCATTCTTTTTTTTAAAGATGACCGGTAAGGGGATCTTAACCCTTGACGTGGTGTTGTCAGCACCACACTCTCCCAAGTGAGCCACGGGCCTGCCCTGTAACAGAATTTTCTTTCTTTCATTCTTTTTTTTAAAGATGACCGGTAAGGGGATCTTAACCCTTGACGTGGTGTTGTCAGCACCACACTCTCCCAAGTGAGCCACGGGCCTGCCCTGTAACAGAATTTTCTAACCCAAGTTTGTAAGTACTGATGCGGTGTTCAGGAATACCTCACTTGGCATCTATGGAAACGGCTGGGAAGATTTTGAGCCTCTCCAGTGGGAAAGAGGCTGGCATGTTCGGGTCTAAGTTCAGGGTCAGAGACTTGGAAGTTTGAAAGACTAATCACTGATTCTCTTTAACTTAGGTACTTTTGAAAACTGTAACTGAGCTCCCTAAGGAAACAGGGTTAAAAGGTAGTTTGCTGGCAGCCGGGCAGCTGGGAGGGCTGTTTCGAAAGCTCAGCATGTGCACATGCTCGTGTACCCATGCTCGTGTGCCCATGCTCGTGTACCCATGCTTGTGTACCCATGCTCGTGTGCACATGCTCGTGTACCCATGCTCATATGCCCATGCTCGTGTGCACATGCTCGTGTACCCATGCTCGTGTACCCATGCTCGTGTGCCCATGCTCGTGTGCCCATGCTCGTGTACCCATGCTCGTGTACCCATGCTCGTGTGCCCATGCTCGTGTACCCATGCTCGTGTACCCATGCTCGTGTGCACATGCTCGTGTACCCATGCTCGTGTGCACATGCTCGTGTACCCATGCACTCAGCCTTGGCCTCATACTGTAAACTCCCAGCACAGCACGGAAGTGTGGGCTTCTGTTGCTGACTAAATGGCTCTGTTTCTCAGAGGAAGGAGATACTGAGGACACTTCTCAGTAAGTGATACAGAACAAGGCTGTATTATTCTCCAGATCTGCCCTTCTGTGTAAACTGAAGCTCCGGGTACTGTCCCTGCCCATGTGGTCAATCATGGCTACAGTGGCAGCAGCCAATCCAGGCTTTCCTCAGCAGAGTCCAGCCCACGGCTGACACCCACGCTCCCTTCCTACTTGCTTGGGCAATTGTGGCACATGTGTGAATTGCCCAGCAAAGAAGGGTCTCGAGCCATTTTGGGTCAGCCTCCAAGTTCTGCAGAAACACAGAAGTGGATGGGGTCACTGAGGTTAGGGACTCTAGATGCCCCTGCCTCATAGTCAGAGCACCAGCTACTGGAGGGCCGGTGTATGGTTGTTGGGGACTGCATGACAAAGATGGGAGCAGGGTCACTTAGAGAGAGCCAACAGTCCAGGCTTTCATGAGCTGGGACCCAGCCCTGCTTCACATGTGAGTTCTTCCTCTTCTAATTGTCCCTTTGGTTGAAATTAATCACTTATTTAGAATCTCCACTTCCTACCAATTGTCCAGCCGGCATCACTGTGGCCTCTTCCCTCAAACCAACACCAAAGAAACTACAGAAGCAAGAAGGAAACATGAATTCTGGAAATTGACAACAAACCACCCAGCCCTGTGCTGTTCTTAAGCTCAAGGAGACTCCTGATTGCAGGAGTTGCAAATGGGAATGTTGGCAAATGGGGACAGGAACAGTGGTCCTAGTGTTTGGGTTCATCACCTCTCCTCCTGACACTCCTTCCCAGTGCAGAGTACCCCAGATGAGCCAATTCCCCCTTAAACATGGGCTCACAGGACAGAGAAGTTCAACACCTGAGGAGTAAAATTACATTAACAAAAGACCAAAACTATGCAATACTCACTACCCAAAGCAAAGTTCTAGAACAAACATCAAGGATTTAAAATAAGCTTGATATACGTGTGTGTATATATATGTACACACACACACACATATATACACACACATACACCATAGTCCCTCCGTATCCATGTAGGATTGGTTCCAGGACCCCCTGTGGATACCAAAGTCTTCGATGCTCAATTTCCAGATATAAAATGGCATAGTATGTGTGTTAAATCTGCACATCCTCCCGTATACTTTAAATCATTTCTAGATTACTTATCATACCTAAAACAACGTAAATGCCATGTAAACAGTTATCATATTGTACTGGTTTTTAATTTATATATATATATATTTTTTTTAATTTTTATTTTGTCAATATACACTGTATATGATTATTATGGCCCATCACCAA
>NW_007737326.1:10103-54268 GCF_000696425.1 Galeopterus variegatus | reverse complement strand
AGGCTTGTTCTGAAACTGAATTAAGAAATGTGTTTCTAATCTGAATTATATTAGGTATAACAATTATTTATCAGGAAGATATGCCTAACATATGTATTCTCTGGGTCACCACAGAAAGACAGAGATAAAGGAAAGTTTTTTGACAGACTTTAGGAGCAGATGATGAAGCTACTGACAACAAATAGAAATAGTGTTGGGTAGAAGAATGTAAAGGCAGGAGCCAATCTTGGATCCTATTCGTAGCTGGGCTATTAAATGAGAAAGCAATTAGAGAGTTTTTGAATATAGGAAGCATCATAGCTGCTCAGTGAATGTTGGCTCTCTTAAAAACAATCATCACCACCATTTTTTATTAATCTGTGTGTGCCTTTGGACAAATGTCCATTTCCTCTTTTGACAACTAGGGATAATAACACTTTTTATATCTCCTCATGGGATTCTTTATGAAAGAATGACTGGAAATCTGTTGAACAGAATAAACCACTATACAAACGTAAGGGGTTGTTAACTAGGAAATTGTGTCAGCATCCCTGGGCTTGAATCCTGTTTGGACTAAGTGATGCCATTTGCAACAGAATGTTCAGAAAACAGGTGGTCTATTTCTCACAGGTGAGTTACTGAAGCTTAAATAGGAAGGAATTGTAATGATAACAATATTCATTGATCTTTCACTAGGTTTTAAAATTCACTGTAATTCTTATAGTTGTTAATTAATCTATACTTTAGAGGAAAAATTTTGGATCTTTGAATCTTCTTGTTAGATTAAATGACAAAACATACACAAATGGAAGGAAAGTATGAAGTACAGCAACTGGATCTTGCCGAAGTAGCTCATTGTTTTTCTGTTTATTCCTTTTATTTTTTATCTTATGACAGATGGCTTCAGATAGAATTTATTTTTTAGATATAAATTCTAGGCAAACAATAGACAGATGTTAATACATTCTGTTTTGCTTCAGATAGATAGAAAGTGAACATGGTACATTTCTGAACTTTATAAATACAATATATATATATACATTTTCTTGACTGACAGAAGTCTGCATTAGAATTAAGTAATAGAGTTTTCCTAGGAGGTTTCTTTGGAGTTAATAATATTCATCTTAGTGTTTTTCAACTACCCAAGGTATGCCTTAATGGCCCAGAACGTACACCTTGGGGGAGGATATCTTAATACTACTATTATATGGTTTCTCAGTTTCCTATTGGAATTTGAAGAATTCTTTCATTTTCTCTTTTATTGAATTTGTCCTATTAATATGAGATAGGAAAGGGGAAATAAGGACAGAAAAGCAGTATAGTCCGCTCTGCTGCTTAGTAATGTTTTGATTGTAAAATCTTGCATTTTTTTTTTCCTTTTTTTTTGTCTTTTTTACTGACCAGTAACGGGATCGCAACCCTTGGTGTTGCGCCTGTACCGGGGACCGGCAACGGGATCGCAACCCTCGGTGTTGTGCCCGCACCGTGCTCAGCCAGTGAGCGGGAACCGGTCTCCACATGGGATCCGAACCCTCGGTGGGAGCGCCGCCGCGCTCCCAAGCGGCACACTCTCCAGTGTGCCACCGGGCTGGCCCAAAATCTTGCATTTTTTAAATCTTCATTTTTTTCTCAAATCTTTCTTTTATCTTTAGTCTGCTCTTGTTTCACCATCTTAAATTCCTCAGCTCATTTAAGGCTAAGTATTCCATTTCCTAATTTATGTTGGGCAAAAACACTTAAATTAGCAGGTGTTTGCACTATTTTGTTTTCTAATAGACCATGAAGCTGCACACTGACCAGTGAAGCAATTAGTATGTAGTATCTTGGCAGAAAGAAGACTGGGGATAGAAGCCAACCAAGAATGGAATCCAAAATAGAAATGAGCTTTTCTGCTGCATGTTTTCTTAATCTTAAGAAAACAAAACTGCCCTTTGTAAGCTCTCTTTTTCTCCCTTATCAAAGTGGTTTTGTCAGCATCAGAAACCTCATATAAACACCTGAAAGAGAAACTCAATAATTTACATGTAGTTCTGCTTTCTTGAGCAGAGTATCTGCTGAGCTATTCCACATGGGCAGGGAAGTAGCTCAGTAAGGAAGTTTTCTTCGATTCTCTGAAATGCGGGTTTGTCCAAGGGCACATGGAATTGATTGCTGTGAAAATCCTTTAGCTTTGCCCTTTTCAAATGGCCAGGCTACAGGAGCTTTCTCTTCCTATTTTTTATTTTTCAGGCATTTAGGTTTTTTCTATTTCTTTTTTTAAATTCAAGCCCTCAAAGCGGGTGGAAGATACTTGCAGATGGACTGCATGTCCAATTTTCTTATCCTCCCCTTAATAACATGGGAAATATGATTCTAGGGTCGGTCTAGAGCTAATTGATACTTTGCCATCAGAAATCACACACTGTGGATATTTGTGTTTGGCTTTACTAACATTTTTGTTTTCTAAATTTTATGTAAATTTTTTATTTATAAAAAAGTATAACATACATTCAGAAAACTGCACAGCCCGGAAATGTACAGTTCAATGAATTTTTCCAAACTAAACACACCCATGTAAACAAGAAACTCAGAACAAGAAATGGCAAACTACCAGAATCCAAAAGATTCCTTATTCCTTTTCAGTGTCTAATTACCCCTTAAGAATAGCCACTGTTTTGATTTCTAACATCATACATTAGTTTTGCTTGAGTTTATACTTTATATAGATGGAACCATTTTGTTTCTGGCATTTTTCATTCCAGATTTCACGTTGTTGCATGTACCTGTATTTTGTTTATTCTCATTGCTTTGAGTCGTTTTCAATTTGGGACTATTATGAACAGTGCTGGTATGAGCATTTTTGCTTGTGTCTTTTGATGAACATATGAACACATTTCCATATGTGTGTGTCCTGTCCTAGGAGTGGAATAGCTGGGTAATGGAGTATACATATGTTCAGCTTCAGTAGATACTACCAAACAGTTTTCCAAAGTAGTTGTACCAATGAATGGCTTCACTAACATTTAATGTGATGATAGATATAGTTTAATTTTACTCATTAGCTTTCTGAGGCATTATCATGTATAAATTTGTTCAAACTCTACAGATTAAAGTATATTTTCCACAAATTTTATTTTTTAGTGTATTCATATCCTAAGTTTCTATCTTCTTTTGAGCTTATCAACTTCCTTTGGCTTCTTTCGTACTCATTTGTCTGTTTCTTCAACAAAAATGTATTAAACTCTTAATATGTGCCATATACTGTGAGGTAATGGGATACAAAATAAGTGAATTATAGTGCTTGCATTCAAGAGAATTATAATGAAGTGGGGAAGAGAGTAATATAAACAGATATACTTTAATTTATTTCACTCAAATCTAAAAAGCTACTTTCTTGACATAGTATTTCTAGATTTAGTAAAGAAGTCCATTAACAAGTTATCGAGTTTATTCATGATTTCTTCATCTTTTTATCATGTGTTCTTCAATTTAAATTTCCCTTTTTCAAGGTGAACAATTTTTAAGCTTCCCTGACACAGATGTCATCCTATCTTTCTAAATTTCTTTTTTTTTTAAAGTCTTTAGTTCTCTTTCCTTAAAGTATGAGGACTACGATTACCCACAGTAATTCAGGTTCTGAACTCTACGGTGTAAGTGTGGTTTTTGCTTGTTTTTTAAAAAAATTAAAAAATTAAAAATTTTTTAGAGTTCATCGTTTTCTGATGCCCTTCTTGGTAACTTAAATATGTGTTTGGCCTTTTGGGCTAGCATATAAAATTACTGGGTTGACATATACTTATTGTAAGATTCATTCTGGGTGCAGGCTCTGTAACCTTGACACACAAGGCTTTAGCTCCCAGACTTTCCTCTGATTCTAGATCCATGTAGAGTGTATTTTCGTTTGGATCCTGTGCTGGCATCTCATATTTGGCAGATGACAAAATGTACTTCACCTTTCTCTTCCAAGCACATTTTTCTCTCTGTTTTCCCGTCTTAGTGAATGTATCACTGTGTACACAATGCTGAAACAATTCTTTAGATGCTTCTCAATACCTTCTCCTCCTCTCTCCCATCTAAAATCTCAAAGTCTTACCTGATAAATATTCCCTGGACTCATCCTGCTGCAATAGCCCATCACTAGTGTTCGGTGTTCAGGCACTCATTGTCTCTTACCTGGACCTGGATTATTGCTGGGTCTCCCTGACTGTAATTTCATTCTCTCTTATCTACTCAAGAGGCCATTGCCAGAGCAATCTTTGAAAATACACAGTTGAGCTTGTTGCTTTTGGAGTTCTTTAGCATGGCATGTGGGATATCTGCTGTCTACCTTTCCAGCTGGATTTGTCACCATTTGTGTTCAAGTTTCCTGTATTTGTAATATCACCTGCAGTGGCCTACATTATCATTGCCTTTTCATGGTTTAGGCCTTTGCACACGCTGTTTTCTGGTTTTTTTTGTTCTGCATTGTTCACAGGGATAGCTTCTACTCACTTTCACTTTCACTTTCTCTGAAATCCTGTTATTTTCGACAACTTGGATGACCCTGGAGGACATTATGCTAAGTGAAATAAGACAGACACAGAAAGACAAATACTGTATGATTTCACTCAAATGTGTAATCCAAAAAAGTCAAACTCACAGAAGCAGAGAGTTTTACAGTGGTTGCCAAGGGTTGGGGTGTGGTGGCAATTGGAAGATGTTGGTCAAAGGGTACAAACTTCCAGTTACAAAATGAATAAGTTCTGGGAATCTAATATACAGCATCGTGAGGATAATTAATAATACCATATTGTTTACTTGAAATTTGGTAAGAGAGTAGATATTAAATGTTCTCACAACACACACATGCACACACATATACACAAAGAATGTGTGGTAATAGATATATCGATTAATTTCATTGTGGTAATCATTACACACTGTATGTGTATATTAAAGCATCATGTTGTACATCTTGAATATATACAATTTTTATTTGTCAGTTATGCCTCAATAAAGCTGAAAAAAAAAAGATTCACCTCTTCTGATAAATGTTTTTTAATCTTCTCAAGCTGAGGGACTTTCCTCAATGCTATGAGTAATCTTGTTTTAGTTCCCATATAAATTTGTTTGTTTGTCTCCTTTTCTGGTCTGTGAGCTCTTTATCTCTGCATTTCCAGCATTTAGCACATTGACTTATGTATAATGGAGGCTCAGCAATATTTGTTGAATGAATGATTGAATTAATTAACTGATAGCTTACAACCCTCCATTTTTTATATTTTGTGATCTTTAAAATTCCTAAATATATTTTGTTCTCTTGCCAGGGTTAAAACTCATGTGTTACTTCTCTACCCACTTGCACAAACTTGTGAGGTCTTCTTTTTAAATCCCATCTGTGTTTTTCTTCATCAACTGGAAGCATTTAATGTCTCCTCAATTTGGAAATCTCACGTGAGCTTTTTCTTCTGGAGCATTTAAAAAACGATATTAAGCGAGTATCAGTCCTTGAGGAGGTGAATTCTTTTTACTTCTCCATCTAGAGAAATCCCTAGTTGACTTTAGCATTTAATTCCTATTTTGATCTGGCTTAAAATTTTAGAACAAATGGACAACCTATAAACCTTTGAACCCATGGCATCATCAGTTAGAACATAAAAAAAAAAAAAAAAAAACCCACGAATACCACCTATTATATTAGTCTGTTTCTGTTGCTTATAACACAATACATGGAACCAGGCAATTTATAAAGAAAACGAAATTTATTGGTTATAGTTTCAGAAGCTGAGAAGTCCAAATTCCAGGGGACACAGCTGGTAAGAGTCTTGGTGGTTGCAACAGTGACAGCAGAGTATCAAATCACAAAAATAGAGCAGAGAGCAAGAACTTCTCATGTGTTCTTCTTTTAAAGCCCTCAGAACCATGCCCGTGACCACCATTATCAATCCATTCTCTATGTCATGGTCCTACAATCTAATTACTTCTTCAAGGCCCCACTTTTAAATAGCAATAATGGGATTTCCCACCTCAGCAGTTACCATGGAGATTTAAGCTTCGGTGAGGTTGGGTGGGTGGTGGAGGTCGGCATACAATCTACAGCACCACTACAACCACCTTTTGTTTAGGAAGGTGACAGGCATTAGTTGCCTTTTTATAAATGTGCCTATTAACTCCATTGAATTTATTATGTGTTATGTCCTTTGGGAGAAATGGTCTTGCTTTCTCAATTTCCCTTACCTGACTCTGCAACCTGCCCCTCTTTTCCCCAGCCACTGCTGTAATATGTTACTTTTGTTATGCTCACTGATCTGGTTCTTTCACACAGACTTCACGGGATTGCTATTTGGAGAATCAGTGCTTATTAAGGATTCTGTAATTGTCTTGGGCAGAGATGATAAAGCATAGGTTCAAAAACCAAAATATATTTATATATTTTTTAACTCTAAAGTCCCCACAGCATTAAAGTTACCACAATTTACAGTCAGATACACATAGCCATCATCACAGCAAACAAAATTTTTTTTTTATCTTTAGCTTTCTTTATAACAATTAGTGTTCAAAGTCTTTCACTTTTCAGAAACTATGTAAACCTTGACACTGCCATTCTAAATAAAAGAGTATAATATGTAGGTCACATTGGAGAAAATTACTTAATAAATTATGACTATACTGTAATATACAGATAACGTTCTTCAGCTTTTTCTGATTTTTTATACTTTTTATCATTATCCTCTGAGGAGCTGTGCATCCTTTCTAACCATTAAACTATCCTTTAAGTTACACTGTGATGAATGCAGGTAGAGCTATAAAATTGTGCAGAATATGAAAACCACTAACACCATCACAGAACAAAAACAGTACAACAAGTATGATAAATTTAAGTAATAAAATAATTCCATAATCTTTCTATATTTTTTTACTATTTTCCACATATATTCCATTTCTGATGTGCTGTGTTCTCAATCTTGTGAGTGAGTTGGCAGAAGTATTACAATCCCCATTTGACGTAAAAACAGACACCTTAAGTGTAGATGACTTACCCAGCTCATAGTGCTAATGACAGAGCTGAAACTATAACCCAGACCAAGAATATAAAGGGGAAATTGTAGCAAGCCAAGGAAACCACAAAGTGTTTTTTCTTGGGTAATTAGTGAGTATGAACAATGGGTTGACAGCTATTCTAACTGTCCTCCCTACATCTTGTAAAGAAGTTAATATCCCCAAAGCCTGCCTGAAGTAGCAGACAGCCTTTATTTTCAGAAGGGAAGGAACTAAAAATATAGAAGCACAAGCCATATATTAACCTCTGGCAGCATCATCCCAGGGTAGCAGAATCTTATGAAAAAAGCATGAGGTTTACAATCAGAAGATTTAGATTTGGATTTCAGTTCTTTTACCAGTTTCTTAATTTCCTTACACAAAATATCTATGTAGTTAAAATGGGGCTAACAACACCAGCCTTCCTCAGAGAGTGTTGTGATGATCAGTAAGATACTATATAGAAGCATGTATAAGCTACATAGTATTATACAGATACAAATCCTCCTTCTTGTATAGCAAATGAGGGAAATACTATGCAGAAAAAAAGTGTAACATAGTTGTTAGGATCAGGGCTTGGGGGTCATACTAATGGGTTATAATACAAGAAATGCCACCATCTAGGTCTGTCACTTGGCCAAGAAACTTAGTCTCTTGAAACCTCAGTTTTCTCATTTTTAAAATGGGAAAACAGTCACATCTATCATAAGTTTTTATGAAGATTATATGGGATGTTGTATACGAAATACATGGACTATTGTAAATATCACTTGAGTTAGCTTTATTCTTAAAAAAATAAACTCTTTGTTTGGGAATAATTTTAAATTTACAGAAAAGTTGCAAAGATAGTACAGAATTTTCAACTGGCTTTCTCCTACTTTCTTCCATTGTTAATATCTTAACATTTGCTACAACAAAAAAATGAACATTGATACATTACTATTAACTATTAGTAGGCTTTATTTGAATTTTACCAGTTTTTCAGATATATTTTTTTTTTCTGTTCCAGGATCCAATCCAGGGTACCACATTACCTTTAGTTGTTATGTCTCCCCAGTCTCCTCTGGTCTGTGACACCTTATCAATCCATCTCCTTGTTTTTCATGACCTTAAGGAATTCTTGAGGAACACTGCCAAGGGGTCATGTAGGACATTCCACCGTATGGTTCTGTTTGTTGTTTCTCTCATGATTAGACTGGGATTATGGGTTTCTGGAGGGAATATTACAGAAACGACAAGTTTCTCTGGTCACAATATATCAAGTGGTACATGATATCCATGTGTCATTGATGATGTTAACCTTCATCACTTGGTTGAGGGAGTGCTTCCAGGTTTTTTCAGTGTATTTTGAGCTAGTTTTGACCATCCATCCTTAGGATTTTCTCTTCCCTCTTTTTCCTTTGTTTGTAATGCTCTTCATTAGATTGGTCACAATTTGTCATCTCTGCAGAAATGACCTTCTCTGAACACTCAAGCTAAAAGCAGCTTTCCCCTCTCAAGTCAATTTCTATGACATTTCACTTTTGTGTTTTCTCCATAGCTTTTATTATCACCTGAAATTGTGTATTTGTTTACTTAGTTTATAGTTTGTCTATAGGCTGACTTGCCCCCAAACGAGAACATAAGCTTCAGGCGAACACAGTCATTGTAGGATTATTCACATCTGTACACTGGGAGTCTAGCACAATGGCTAGCATATGCTAAGTAAACATTTCTCAAACAAATGTCAAAGAAAGAATAATCCAGGATTAATTTATTAGAATTTCTGAAAAAAAAGCAAAAAAAAAAAGCGGAATGGTGGGAGGTTTAATGTAGTTTTCTTAATTGGTTTAGTTTTAATGAAAAGGTTAAATGCAATTATCAGCATCTGAAAAGGTAATCAGCATCCTTGCAATTCAAGTCTTCTTATAATGCACTTAATAATGTGAATGCCAGAATATTTTAGCGACTTACAATGATGTGACTGACAAATGTAAGATGTAGTCAGTTTTTACACATCTGCACCATTGTGACCTTTACTTGTGAACTGTTTCACCTTTCCTATTATAGAACTTTTAACAGAATCTGAAGGAGTGTACAAATAATCGATGCCCTTGATTTTAACTAACAGCTAACTTCTTAGTGTCTTTTACGTTTTCATTTACATTGGCAAAAAATGGAGCTTCTTTATATAAGTCTTTGTCCCATTGTAAGAAATGACTCTTTTTATATCTCTTTTTAGGACTTAAAATCTCCAAATCAGAGGGATGAAATTGCAGGGGCCCGGGCCTCACTGAAGGACAAGTCCCCCCTCTTGCATTCAATTTGTTCAGCTTGTTTGGAGCATTCTGATGTTGCTTCCCTCAAAGCCAGCAAGGACACAGTTTGTGAAGAAATTCAGAATGCTCTTAATGTAATTTCAAATGCTTCACGAGGCATCCAAAATACGCCGGCCCCACCGGAACCTCAGGCAGCAAGCCTGGGTAGTGCCCTGGATGAGCTGGAGGTAAGTCCAGAAAAAGGCAAAATGTGATTTGATGTCTCAATACAAAAATAAACAGAAGTGGGATTTCAGATCCGTGTGTTGGAATTTAGAGTATGTATTAGTCCATTTCCTGTTGCTTATAACATAATACCTGAAACTGGGTAGTTTATAAAGAAATAAAATTTATTTCTTACAGTTTGGAGGCTGGAAGTCTAAGGTCCAGCAAACACATCTGGTGAGGGCCTTGTTCTTGGTGGTGACTCTCTGCAGAAATGCAGAGAATTGCATGACAAGTATGGGCCAAGCAAGAGCACTAACCTGCTCACTTGCTTTCTTTATAAAGCCATCAGAACCACGCCATGACCACCCATTAAACTGTTAACTCATTGCTCCATGCATGGATCAATCCATTCACTAGGGCATGATTCTCACAATCGAATCACCTCTTAAAAATCCCACCTTTCAATTACCATGGAAGGATTTCCCACTCTCTTAACACTGTTATGGTGGAAATTAATTTGACCCATAGCAAAATATGAGAAAATAAAAATCCAGTTATCCAATCAGTCTCTATCATCTTCTGTGTCTTTCAATAAATTGATTAGCTGGAAAATATTCTATCAGTAGACTTCTTATTCCTTTACATCTCTGCCAAGGAAGCCAATGAATTTGAATTGAGATTGTTAATTAGATTGAAATGCTGACTTTATTTTACATAGATCAGTGAATGAAATGTAGGATCTGTTCACTCCACAAATATTATTGTCACTGGTTTATGTGCTTGGGATATATCTGACCACTGCCCTTCACAAGGTCTGACATGTCTAGCAGGGGAATATAGGCAAAAAATAAAACAATAAACATCATAGATAACTAAATTGTACAGTACATTACATTGACAAGGTGAGATGTTATCAAAGGCTTGAAGGAGGTTAGAGAATCAGGCAGATGGAGATCTAGAGCAAAGGCTTGAAGGCATTCCCCATGTTTAAGTGACAGCATAGAAGCCAGGCTGCCTGGGTGGAGGGAGCGAGGGGCTGAGGAGTAAGAGCCAATGGGACCAGGTTATGGAGGGCTGAGTAGTACTTTAAGGACTGTGGCTTTTACTCCTAGTTAAATGGGGATCCACGGTAAGGTTTTAAGCAGAGGTATGACATGCTGACATTTGTGTCTTAAAAGGACTGTGTTAGTTACGTGTGAGCATAGACAGAAGGGGAACTAAGGGAGAAGCTGAAATACCAGGCAGGAGGCTATTATAGCCAGGTTCCATCTTTATACTTTACAGGAACTACCTTATTCCACCTCTTATTTTAGTTCGGGCCACGGTGTTTCAGTGGACATCACTGCTAATTTTATAAGTAGAGTTAACTGGATTTAGACAGAATGGATTTGAGACATGAGAGAAAGGGAGGAGTCGTACTGCTTGTGAGGCTGGGTTCTCCAGAATCACACAAAGAATGGAGTTTGGGATACAGGTGCTACTAGGAATTAACATCTGGGAAGGGAAGAGGGAGGGAGCAGGATTGGGCAGAGGAAGAAGTCTACCTGAGAGCCAGAGACACAAAGCCTGGGCCAATCCACAGGGAGCTCTGGAGAAAGCGTTGCCCTCCAGAGAATAGCTTTTCAGGCAGAAATGGCCAGGGCTTTATGCCTCTTTCAGTCACCTGCCCTAGGAGGGGTATGACTTCCAGGGGTGGGAGGGCAGCCCAGTGCAGCTGAGGCAGACCCTGAAGGAACTGACGGACCGGATCTGTCTACTGGCATCACTCCCCACAACTGGACAGCAAGTTCTATCTGGAAGGGTAATATGGGCAGCACACCTCTGTGTCTACCACAGACAATTATAAGGTTTTTTTATTTTGGCTTGAGCAACTGGATGGATGAAGTTTTCATCAACTGTGATGATGACTGTGGCTAAAGCCAGTTTGGGGATGGAAATCACAAACTCAATTTTGAATATGTTGAGTTTGATATATTTATCAGACATTCAAGTATGATGTCAAAAAGCATTTGCTGCCCCAGACAAACAGGTAGTTGCTTAATGGGAGGCGGCGTAATGTAGTTCTTCAAGGGTAAGGGTTCTGGAGTCCTAATGCCTGGGTTCCTGCCCCACCTGTGGCACTTGCTGCCTGTGTGACCTTGGGAAAGTCATTTATGTGACTCTCAGTTTTCTCACCTATTAAATGGGGATAATAACAGGTCTTACATCATAATGTTGTTGCCACAATTAGTGAATTAATAATACATATAGAGATACTTAGAGCAGTGCCAAGTACACAGTAAATGCTCAATAAATCTTAGCTTTTACTATCATTAATAAGGATGACTATTTGGAGGCAAATTCTTCCATTATGAAGAAATCAATACAGTTAAAATTACTGAAGTTTTATTGATGAGTTAAAAAACAAAACTAAACACACAACACATATGTAGGTACTTCAAAAAGTTTGTGGAAAAATCGAATTATAAGATAATACACATCTTTCCATGACTATTTGAAGTACCCTTGTATAATACCAATATTGTTCCTAACATTATTACTTTCATGATAAACTTCCTTGATACCTAATTATTTAAATTTAAAATATCCTTTCTATATGCTTTTTCTTCAGTTACATGTCTTTAAAAAGCTGTCCGTTTATAATCTAACAGTATTAAATTCCTAATTATTGGGAACCATGTGAAAATTTATCAAATTCCTAATTATTACATCTATGTGCAAAAATTTAGGAACTGTTGTTTAAATAAGGTAGAAGATTAGTGGTGACTCTCTAATAATACCCCACCATCTAGTTGTTTGCTACTGTGTATTGAGCACTCAATAATCTTGTCCACTAGATACGTGTATTGTTTTCATGTCAAGGTTGAAAAGTCCCTTTTTATGCCAGTGATACTTATAGATATTAGTGGATATCTAGTAGGCACTGATAGATTCTAGCTGGATACTAGTAAAGTGTTAGGCACCCAATAAGTTAAATATATAACATTTCTTGATTTTGAAACACTTTACATCAATTATTCACTTATTATAGTATCCCTATAATGTAAGTATTTTTCTTTTTCTTTTACGGAGAATAAAATTGATACATAGGATATGTAACTTGCTCAAGTCATAAAGCCAATAAGTGCAGTATCCATAATGTGAATCTAGTCTCTCTCATTCCAGAATAATTTCTAACTTCTGTCCTATATTGAATTCTCACAGATACAACTTAATGTGCTTAATTAAAATTCAATTCAATTTATGCTAAGATTCTTAGTCTCTATGGACTATCAGAAAATAAATGTAACCAAGTCCAATAAGGTTTTGTCCCTGTTTCATTCAAGTAGAAACAGTGTATTTGAGGAATGGAGTGACTAGTGCAGCGAGGTAAAATTTGCTAGAAAAGAAGGATAGGATTGTATACCATGTTTTTTCACAATACTAAACAGAATTGTGTTAGGGGATGCTCCCGTAAAGGGTCTAATTTATCCCACATACTACATTTCATATTCTTAGGATTGTAGAAGGTGATGGATGATTTCCAAGTTGCTTCTTCTGAGACGTCTTCTCTTTTCTCACTTTAGTTGAAAGTGATAACTACAGGCAAGAAATGGCCTCGGTTGGATAGGAAGAGATAATGTGTGTGTGTGTGTGTGTGCGCGTGTTGTGTGTGCGTGTGTGTAACTTTGATGGGAATGGGCACAGGCATGGCAATGAAGTCTTCTCTTTCAAGAAAGGTCCTCTATATGGCAGACTCACTTCTTCTAAACAAGGAAGGAGGGAGTCCTGAAGATATTTCCCTGAGATCCTGATACTTTCTCAACATTCTTTGAAATTCACTTCTAGTCAAAAATAGGGATGTGCAAACTAGTATGAAATGCCTGAATTTTTATATATTTTTACATCCAAGTTACAAATAGCTGCTGAGGCTGTCTGAACCAGATAAAGCAAAATTTATTGAGCATTTAACCTTCTTAAATGATTCTGTAAATTAAATGGTTGCACTTTTCATTATTTACAGGAAACTGTATTGTTAAAGGATCCAGAATAACCTTTGCTCTATTTTGCTCTGGCAAATATAATACTATGAAATAAATTGATGTAGTAAATACTCTGTTGGGAGGAAGTCTCATTAAATGTTTATAGTGTGGAAATGTATCAGAGCGCTTACTCAACAACTAGCATGCTGAAGCTTTTGTTAAATCTTTCATCTGGTCCGTGGCCAGTTGTGGGTATGAAACCTGAGATTTATTGGTGGAGAAAATAGAAGTTGAATTAGAACACTGTATAGGCTAAATCAATTGACTGATTGGAAAGGCCAATGTGAATTATAGGGTGTTTCTTCTGCTTTTGTGACTGAATGAGAGTTGGAAAGTGTTGAATTGTAGATTCATACAATTTAAAAAATGTCATTAAGCAGGAAACTTTGCCAGTGAAGATTGCTTTGAAAACTCCAAATCCATTAAGACATATTTTCTCCTATGTGGAGGGAAAAAGCAGCTGTTGTAATCATGGTACAAGAATTATCTGGATCTTCAAGTGATAAAGATGATAGTAACCAAGGATATGTGTGCAGTATTTTCTTATTTTTAAGGAGCTGCAATGTTTATTTTTGTATTTCTTTCTTTTATATGTTCATATGTATATCACCATTCATCTCAGTAGCCCTCTACATAGAGCAATGCCCTGTACATAGTAAGTGCTAGGTAATGCATGAATGAATGAATACAGGAAGGCTGCATGTCACTTTGTGGTATTGGTGTGAAGAGCATTTTCCCCTTACCCCTATTTTTTCTCCCTTCTCCAACTGGAAGTGTATCTATTTGGGGTACATGGCTCTACATCATCCAACATTTAACTGGGCCATGAATTTATAGTGAGGGAAACTTCCAGAAGCATCTAAGTAATACTCTGCTCAGAATCATTTCTGTGGTAATGCAGCACAAATGGAAAAAAAAAAAAAATATATATATATATATATATATATATTCTCTTCTCTCAGTAGCTGTCCAGCCTTAGTCTAGGTTCTCAGAGACTTACAAGATATGCTCCTTTTTAATAAGAGTAATGATTTGGTGGAAC
This sequence comes from Galeopterus variegatus, assembly GCF_000696425.1. NCBI lineage: Eukaryota > Metazoa > Chordata > Mammalia > Dermoptera > Cynocephalidae > Galeopterus > Galeopterus variegatus. Next base: position 39,764 of record NW_007737326.1, on the reverse strand, counting down.
ATAGTCCTTGTATTTTATGTTTACTTTTTTAATTTTTAATTTTTAATTTTTTATTATTATCATATTCATGATTACAAATGAAAGCCCCAAACCCCCTCCCTCCCTACTCCCCATCTCTAGTATCCTTAGGTTTTCTTTCTTTGTTTCTTTCTGTCTGTCTTTCTATCTTTCTTACTTCTTTCTTAGCACCCAGTTATGTGTAAAAACATGAGGTATTTCTCTTTCTTTGTCTGGATTATTTCACTTAACATAATTTTCTCCAGACTCATCCATGTTGCTGCAAATGGCAGAATTTCATTCTTTTTTATGGTTGAGTAGTATTCCGTTGTGCATATATAACACATTTTCCTTATGCACTTTTCTGGATGGACACTTAAGTTGGTTCCTTATTTTGGCTATTATAAATAGAACTGTGATGAACATGGGAGTGCAGGTATCACTTCAACATGATGATTTCTATTCCTTTGGATATATACCCAGCAGTGGGATTGCTGGATTATATGGTAGTTCTATCTGTAGTTGAGGAAACTCTATACTGTTTTCCATAATGGATGTGTTAATTTATAGTCCCACCAACAGTGTAGAAGTGTTCTCCTTTCCCTGCATCCTTGCCAGCATTTGTTATTCTTGGTCTTTTAAATAATGGCCAATCTAAGTGGGGTGAGATAATATCTCAGTGTGGTTTTGATTTGCATTTCTCTGATGATTAGTGATGCTGAGCATTTTTTTCAGGTACCCATTGGCCATTTCTATGTCTTCCTTTGAAAAATGTGTATTCATCTCCTTTGCCTATTTTTTAATTGGATTATTTGTTTTTTTACTTCAGGTACCCATTGGCCATTTCTATGTCTTCCTTTGAAAAATGTCTATTCATCTCCTTTGCCTATTTTTTAATTGGATTATTTGTTTTTTTACTGCATAGTTGTTTGAGTTCTTTATATATTCTGGATATTAATCCCTTGTCAGATGTATAGCTTGTGAATATTTTCTCCCATTCTGTAGGTTGTCTTTTTACTCTGTTGATTGTTTCCTTTGCTGTGTGAAGTTTTTAGCTTGATATAATCCCATTTGGTTGTTTCTTCTTTTGTTGCTTGTGCTTTTGGGTCTTATTCATAAAGTTTTTGCCAAGTCCTACTTCCTGGAGTGTTTCCCCTATGTTTTCCTTTGGTAATTTTATGGTTTCAGGTCTTATATGTAAGTCTTTAATCCATTTTGAGTTGATTTGAGTAAATGGTGAGAGGTACAGGCCCAGTTTCATTCTTCTGCATATGGAAGTCCAATTTTCCCAGCACCATTTATTGAAGAGGCAGTCTTTTCCCCAGTGTATGTTCTCATTGCCTTTGTCAAAGATCAGTTGGCTCTAAGTATGTGGGTTTCTTCCTGGGTTTTCTATTCTGTTACACTGATCGGAGTGTCTGTTTTTATGCCAGTACCATGCTGTTTTGGTTACAATAGTTTTGTAATATAATTTGAAGTTGGGTAGTGTTATGCCTCTAGCTTTAGTCTTTTGCTCAGGATTGCTTTGGCTATTTCGGGTCTTCTGTTGTTCCATATGAATGTTAGGATTGCCTTTTCTATTTCTGTGAAGAATGTCATTGGTATTTTGATGGGGATTGCATTGAATCTGTAGATTGCTTTGGGTAGAATGGACATTTTTATGGTATTAATTCTTCCCATCCAAGAGCATGGTATGTCTTTCCATCTTTTTGTGTCCTCTTTAACTTTTTTTCATTAGTGTTTGTAGTTCTCATTGTAGAGATCTTTCACCTCCTTGGTTAAATTCCTACGTATTTTATTTTTTGTGGTGACTATTGTAAATAGGCTTGCTTTCTTGATTTCTTTTTCTGTTAGTTCATTATGCGGATATGAAAATGCTTCTGAGTTTTGAGAGTTAATTTTGTATCATGCAACACTACTGAAATTGTTAATCAGCTCTAAGATTTTTTGGAAGAGCCTTTAGGTTTTTTTGGTTTTTTTTATGTATAAGATCATGTCATCTGCAAACAGGGGCTGTTTGACTTCATCCTTTCCAATCTGGATGCACTTTTATTTCTTCTTCTAGCATGATTGCTCTAGCTAGTGCTTCTAATAGGAGTGGTGAGAGTGGGCATCCTTGTCTTGTTCCTGTTCTTAAGGGAAAAGCTTTCAGCCTTTCCTCATTCAGGATGATATTAGCAATTGGTTTGACATAAATGCCTTTTATTGTGTTGAGATAATTTCCTTCTATACCTAATTTGCTGAGAGTCTTCATCATGAAGGGACATTGAATTTTGTGGAATGACTTTTTTACACCTGTTGTAATAATCATATGGTTTTTGTACTTGATTTTATTGAGGTGGTGTATCACATTTATTGATTTGCATGTGTTGAACCATCCTTGCACCCCCGGGATGAATCCCACTTGATTGTGGTGTATAATTTTTTTGATGTGTTGCTGTATTCTGATTTCTAATATTTTGTTGAGGATTTTTGCATTTATGTTCATCAAAGATATTAAATATTGGCATGTAATTTTCTTTTCTTTTTCCTTCTTTTTTTTGGTTGTTGTGTCTTTGTCTGGCTTTGGTATCAGGGTGATGCTGGCCTCATAGAATGAGTTTGGGAGAATCCGCCTTTTTCAATTTTTTTGAATAGCTTTAAGAGAATTGATATTAATTCCTCTTTAAAGGTTTGGTGGAGTTCAGCTGTAAAGCCATCAGTCCTGGGCTTTTCTTTGTTGAAAAATTGCTGATTACTACTTCAATCTCGTTAATTGTTATTGGTCTGTTTGGGTTTTCTGTTTTGTCCTGGTTCAGTCTTGTTAGTTTATATATGTATCCAGAAATTTATCCATTTTCTCCAGGTTTTCATATTTGTTGGTGTACAGTTGTTTATAATAATCTCTAATGATCCTTAATATTTCTGTGATATGAGTTGTAATTCTCCCTTTTCATTTCTGATTTGTGTTATTTGGGTCTTCTCTCTTCTTCTTCTTCTTCTTTTTTTGTTAATGTAGCTAATGGTTTGTCTATTTTGTCTGTCTTATAACAAACCCAACTTTTTGTTTCATTAATCTTTTGAACCATTTTTTGGGCCTCTATTTCATTTAATTCTCCTTTCATCTTAACTATTTCTTTCTGTCTACTACTTTTAGGATTGAATTGTTGTCATTTTTCTAGTTCTTGAGGTGTAGTGTTACATCATTTATTTGAAGCTTTTCTATTCTTTTGATGTAAGCATTTATTGAAATAAGCTTTCCTCTTAGTACTGCTTTTTCAGTATCTCACAGGTTTTGGTATGATGTATCTTTATTTTCATTAGTTTCAATACAAGAAACTAACTTTATTTTCATTTGTTTTGATATAAGAATAGCTACTCCTGCTCATTTTTGGTTTCCATTTCCATTATATTCTTTTTGATTTGCTGTTTAATTTCTTCTTGGACACATAGGTCATTCAGGAGACTGTTTTTCAGTTTCCATGCACTTGTATAGTTTCCAGAGTTTCACTTGTTCTGCTTTTCTAGTTTTAATTGATTGTGGTCTGAAAAGATACTTGGAATGATTTAAATTTTTTAAATTTGCTGAAATTGTTTTGTTACCTAACATATCCTGGAGAATGTTCCATATGCCAATGAGAAGAATATATATTCTGTAGTCATTGGATGAATGCTTGGTAGATATCTGCTAGGTCCTATTGGTCTAATGTGTAGTTTAAATCCTGTGTTTCTTTGTTGATGCTGCCTGAAAGATCTGTCCAATTCTGAGAGAAAGGTGTTCAGGTCACCCACTGTTATTATATTAGGGTCTATCTCTTTTTCTCACATACAAGATTGTTTGCTTTCCATATCTGGGTGCTCCAGTGTTGGGTGCATCTGTAGTTATAGTTGTTATGTTTTCTAAGTGGATAGATCCCTTTACCTTATATATAGCCTTCTTTGTCTCTTTTTGTGGTTTTGGTTTGAAGTCTATTTTATCTGCTTGTTTTTGGTTTCCATTTGCATGGTATATCTTTCTCTATCCTTTCGCTTTTAGTCCATGTGCATCTTCACAGTTGAAGTGAGTCTCTTGAAGACAGCATACAGTTGGGTATAGCTATTTAATCCAGTTGGTCAGTCTGTGTCTTGAATGGGGAGTTCAATCCATTTACATTTAGGGTTATTATTGACAGGTGTTGCTTTACTCCTGTCATTTTATTGCTTTTTGTTTAGATGTTTTAAATATCTTTTGTTCATTTCTTTCCCTTTTATTTTTCATCTTCAGTGTTAGTTGAATTTTTGAGGTGGCACGATTTAGCTTCTTTCCCTTTCTCCTATGCATTTTTGTTTTAATGGTGGGTTTTGTTCTTTCCTGTGTATAGTGATAGTGGTTATCATTTTTCAGGTTATGGGTGCAGGACTCCTTTGAGAATCTCTTGCAGTGCTGGTTGTGTGGTGGCAAACTCCCACAATTTTTGTTTGTCTGGGAAATATGCTATATATCCCTCATTTCAGAAGGATAATCTTGGTGGGCAAGTTGTTTCTTTTAGTATTTTGAATATATCATCCCATTTTTTCCCCAGCCTATAAGGTTTCAGTTGAGAATTCTGCTGTTACTCAGATGGGAACTCCATTATAGGTGACTTGATGCTTTTCTCTTGCTGCTTTCAGAAATCTTTGTCTTTGAGCTTTGCCAGTTTGACTACAATGTGTCTTGGAGAGGATCTTTTTGGATTGAATCTGTTTGAGGATCTTTGGACTTCTTGGAACTGAAGGTCTGCATCACTCCCTATACCTGAGAAGTTTCTGTTATTATTTCTTAGGTTTTCCATGCCTTTTCCTTTCTCCTTCCTTTCTGTAATAGCCATGATTTGGATATTTGTGAGTTTGAGGTTGTCTGCTAATTCTCTGAGGTTTTCTTCATTTTTAAAAGTTTGTTATTCCTTTTTTTGTCTGCCTGGGTTATTTCAAAGAGACCATCTTTGAGATCTGAAATTCTTTCTTTTGCTTGCTCTAGCCTGTTTCTCAAGCTCTCTGTTGTTTATTTTATTTCATTGAGTGAATTCTTCAGTTCTAGTTCTAGTTTTGCTACATTATTTTTTAAAGTGTTAATCTCTTTGCTAATTTCCTTCCTCATATCCTGGATGTTTTTCTTGTTTCATTGTGTTCTCTAATTGAGTCTTCTCTTATCTGTTGAATTTCCTTAAGATCATTGCTCAGAATTCCTTTTCAGACATTTCAAGGTTTTCTTGCTCTTTGGTGTCTGGTACTTGAGAATTGCTATATTCCTTTAGTGGTGACATATTTTCTTGTTTATTTGTAGTTCTAGTATTTTTCATTGATGTTTGGTCACCTGGTAGGGTACTTGTTTCTTCTATTACTCTGGAGTGGGCTGTGAGGAGATAACTTTCTCCTCTATCTGTAGGCTCTACTGGTGACTCTAGTTCAGTTGAGTGTGTAGTGGGCTGCCTGTAGGGTGGCCCTGACTGCTACTGTGGTGGTGAGCTATCCTTCCTGCAGCATTAGGTGTGGTGGTGGCTGTGGTAGACTACTTTGGCTCCTGCTTGGGCCATGGGTGGGCCTTCTGGGGCTTGGGTCTCGGCTCCTGGTGGCATGAGATTGCACTCACTTCAGCTCTTGCTCAGGTGATGAGTAGGCCTCTCTGGGGGTTGGGTGTGGGCAGGGGTGGCAGTGCATGGGATGGTGCTCACCTCGGTTCTTGGTTGGGTGCTAGGTGGGCCTCTCCAGGGCTCATGGGTAGGACTGGGGTGGTGGTACATGGGACAGTAGTTGATATGACATCAAGTTGTGCCCATAGCTGCAGCACCGCCCCTCTTGGGCACCTGGTCTTTCTGAAAGCAAAAGCTCTTTTTCTTTGTGGGAATCAGCACCAAAACCTGTAGGTCAAGGCTGTGGTGTTCTATGTAGAAAGAATATCAAACCAAAAGTGCAGAATGTAGGTGCCAAGAAGGGAATTCATCTACTGAGACAGCATTGCAGCCAGGAAAGTGTGGCTTGGCCCTAGGAAAGTGACTAACCTCTAGTAGCCCTATGTTGATGTCCAGAGCAGTTGCTTCTATTATTCTGGAGTGGCTCTTGAGGAGAGAGACTCCTTCCTGTAGATTGTTCCATATTGACCATTGGATAGGATGTTTTAGTTTTAGTTCTGGGTAGATGCAGTAGTGTAGTCTCTGTGTGGTTACTTTGACTGTATTTTAACATCTGAGTAATACATGTACTTTTAGTGGTACAAGTATATATGGTAAACTATAAAGAGAAGAGAGAGAATGATTTATACAGAATTTAGGAGCAGATGGGGTGAGAAGAAAGAAGTTGTATAGCCACATCAGGATTAAAGCTACTGGGAATATTTTTTCTGAAGCTGGGTTGGTACATAACTGTTTGTTGTATTATTATTATTCTTTATTCATACTTTCTCTGCAATGTATGAAGTAGTTAATAAAATTTAGTAAAGAATATTAAAGTAGTATGATAAATCTGGGAATAAGTGATGCAACATTGTACTATTTATATTTAACAAATATTTATTAAGTCTATTTTTTTTTGTGTGTATTCAGTGTCTGTGTGAGGCACTGTGCTAGGTACTGGCTTCATATTAGGACCTTACATTTTTAGTATTTAGTGTGTTTATGTGCATATTTACCATTGGTACTAAATTGCTCTGTAGAGTACATAGGTCAGGAATTGTTTTGTACTTTATAGAAGAGCTAACTATACTTCTGTCAAGTTGTATAACATCTACAAAATCAAGTAAACTGGAAATAGAATAGGTATAACTTGAACTCATTTCTCATGACCCCGTGCAACAATTGCTCTTTCCAAAAAATTACTCTTGTGATAAATGATGGGCAGTGTTGGAGTATACTTAGGTCTTGAGTTTAATATTTGGTTTTGCAGCTGTCTTTCCCTAGTAGATGATGAGGTCTATAAGTAGAGGAATGATTTCTCATTCATATCTTTGTTTCCCACTGCCTATCATAGTGCAAGCTACATATGAGTTGCTCAAAATATATTTCTGGCAAAGATAATGAATTTTTGGTATTTGAGAACCTGGTGAGAGGTTTTAATGCATCTGGTAACTATTTACCCAGTAAGAGAAGAATAAGATCTTTTTCATCTTGATGTTTAAAAATGGAAAGGATTGATTGCCTTGTAAGTAAAATTTGTGGATAGTAATGATTACTGGATCTTGCTTGCTCTTGGCCTCTTGGGACTAGTATCTACATGTTACATACTTCAATCTACATGTTAGCACGATACATGTTGTAGATAGTATTATGGAGAATGTTCAAGTTTTGCTATTCCATGAATCTGATATCAAGTTTAGAGAAACTTCTCAGGTGGCTAGTATAATGATGATTTATATGTTGTTCTTCAAAACTTGAAAAAGTCAAAACTGAAATCTTGAGAAAAATTTTAAAACAAATTCTTATGAAGTACTGTATTTGTATCATGAGTTTCATGACAATCAGTTAATCATCAATATTTATTAGGTAACTATTCTCTATTTACACATTGTCATGTGCTTCATGGGAATGAGAAGAAAAGCAAAAGAAATTGTCTTCAGTTCTAAGAATTTCGTGCCTGTTTATGAGGTGAGAATAACATAAAATAAATATTAGAGTCTAACACAACACTTCCTTCAAATCCTCACTCAAGGTTCAAAGGTTGGGCTCTGTAGGAAGCTAACTTCTTGATGGTGTTTAGTATTAGTTTCGTGTTATCATTACTGGGAAATGCAGAATGAGAAAAGTCATGGAGGAAAAATAAATATGGAAGGTGATGAAGAGATGGTGTAATAAAACTGGATAATTCACACTTAGTGCTGGTTGGAGTCTAGTTTTGGAAAGTTGGCTTAAGATATAGTACAGAAGACATCAAAATAGAGCAATTTTTATTTTCTTTATTATTTATTGAACGCCTTGTATGAACAATGGACAGTTTGCAACTGATTTGATGTATTGAACTTTGCATGCAACAGAGACTCACTCATAACTTCCGAATATCTATGGAACTGTCACAAAAATGGATCAAAGGCCACAAATAAAACCTCAATAAATTCCTCAAAGTAGAAAAGGGCCACTGCAAAAAAATAACTATGTGAGGTGATGGATATACTAATTAGTTTGATTTAATCATTCCACAATGTATACATATATCAAAACATCACCTTGTAACCCATAAATATATACCAAAAAAAAAAAAAAGGCAACAAATGAATGACATTAGGAACAAGTGTCTTCCTTCTTTTCTTTTAGTCTGAATTTTAAAAATCTGACTTTTTTTGTTTTCTTCTTTGTAAAAATTTCTTTTTAGTAGTTAAGATTATTATTTAATTATCTTATACTTTAATCAGTTAATCAGTTTCTGCTTTTGTTTTTATTAACTTCTATATTTTACTTTCAGTCTTCCTCATTCTGTTTTTCTTAACTGTTTTTAGTAAACTCATTCATGGTGTCAATTTTCCTCTGAACATCTTAGATTTAATAAGCAGTACTTTTATTTTCATTTTTTTCAAAATAGATGTTAATTAGAATTTAGATTTTTTTTGCCTAAGACTATTAGAAGAGTGTTTTAAAATTTTAAATATTGGTTTCTGGTGTTTTAAAATCGATATCTGTTTGTTTTTGTCATCCTTTTGAATTAATTTCTAGTTTCACTATATTTTCCTTGGTGGCTTAATTTATATATTTTTTTTGTGACTGGTAAGGGGATCGCAACCCTTGGCTTGGTGTGGTCTGCACCGCACTCAGCCAGTGAGCGTACCGGCCATCCCCATATAGGATCTGAACCCATGGCGGGAGTGCTACTGCGCTCCCAGTGCCGCACTCTCCCAAGTGAGCCACGGGGTCGGCCCTTAATTTATATTTTTGAAAGTTGCTTGTGTATTTTCTAAAAACATGTGTTCTCTCTTTTTTGGTAGGCAGTTCTAAAAAATCTGTTAATTTGAGCTTTTTAGTTGTAATAATTAAATTTTCTGCATCCTTACTCTTGTTTTCTACCTCACCTATTTGAGAAATAAGTTGAAGTTTTCCGTGTTACAACAGAATTCCATTTTCTCCTTGTAGTTCTAGTGATATTTTGTTCCATACATTTAAAAACCTATATCATCATATTCAGAAATGTTCTGGACTCATGATTTCCTGATGGGTTGTGCCTTTTATCATTATAAAATGTTCCTCTTTATCTTGTTTAGTCGTGTCTACTCTGATTCTATTTTCCCTTTATTAGTATCGATATTCTTGGCTTTCTTTTTATTAGCACCTTCCTGGTGTATCTTTGACAAAATTTTTATTCACTTAGGGTAAATTAATCAACTTCATAGAGATTCATTAATTTATTCTTTTAAAATAATTATACATTTACAGCAATATGTAAAGGAAAAAGTTAATGTTCCTTGTTACTCTACCTCAATTTTGGTCTTATTGCCAGTGATAACTGCTACTAAGTATTGGTGTGTATTTTCCAGACCCTTTTCTAGGCAGAGACACATTTTTTTCTCTTAATTTTTTGGAGGTCTTTTCTTCCCTAAGTGGAATTACTCTTTTGTGGACTTTTACCTGTTTACATTAGCCTGTTCTTTCTTTTTCTTCCTCCCTTCCTTCTTCTTTCCTTTCTTCCTCTTCTTCTCCCACAATTTCCCTCCCTATTCTCCCTTTTCTTAATTTGTTTCTTTTATTTCTTATTGAGAAGTTAATACATGTGCACATCTACAATTTTAAATGGTACAATGATCTCTAGAGAGTTTTGGAGAAATAAAATTAAAAACAACATCTCTTTCCAACCCAGAAAACCTCTTCACAAATGAAAAGAAAGAAACAGTTTTATTATTGATAAACATTATACTGGAATGTGAAGCGCAATCTGCTAAAAAGATTGCAGAGACAAAAACTCATCCTTTTATATAGCTGAGCACACACAACTCATTAGATACATATTTTCAAGAGGTAAGAGTACTTGACAGAACCATTTGCATACATAGTTCATCTTAACTTTACCTGGTAATTGGGATGACCACCTGTGTTCATTAATTGCCTTTATCCCAAGGAAAATTAAACTTTTTGTATATTTATGACAGGAGATAGGTTTGTAACTTGGAGCCAAGCTTCCACCAAAGTTAGGCTCCTCCCCTCCCACAGAAACTGACAGATAGGGGTACTATCTTCTTTGATGATTACATTTCAAAGAGATGGCTCCCGGGTCCTTAAGAAAGACATTTCTGGGTTTAAAAGCAGATGAGAGGCTTATTTAGCTTTTAAAATATTTACATACATTTTAAAGGGGCAGAGGAAGAGTCACCATGACAAGTTTCCTAAAGTCACTACTGAAATAAGAAGTGGTGGTGGTGGTGGAAGGGAGGAAATGTCTCTTACCCTTTCACCACAGGAAGATTCTTTTTTCTTTTTTTTTAGATTTGTGTTTATCCTATATTTTCCCCAGGAACAAGCATTTTTAACCATCCCTTGTGTGTTATTCCAGAGGTTGTCTCTGTATATATAAATGTGGTATAACTGAGGGATAAATTCCTCACATAGTGCATGTTCTATACATGTTTGCTGAATCCACACTCCAGGACCTTCTTGTAATTTAGCAAGAAGCAATAAAAGAATGCTTTATGGAAAGGGAACTAGCTAGGCCTTGAAGGATGGAGAGATTTTGATAGAATATTTAATGACGTTCACAGTTATTTTGAGATATCATCTCACCCCAATTAGACTGGTTATTATTTGCCAGAATAACAAATGCTGGCAAAAGTGCGGAGAAAGGAAAACCCTCCTACAATGTTGGTGGGACTGTAAATTGGGGCAACCACTATGGAAAACAGTATAGAGATTATTCAAACAACTGCAGGTAGAGCTACCATGTAATCCAGCAATCCTGCTTCTGTATATATACCCAAAGGAATGGAAATTATCATGTCGAAGGTTTATGTGCACCCACGTTTATCATAGCTCTATTTACAATAGCCAAGAGCTGGAACCAGCCTAAATGTCCATTGATGGACAACTGGATAAGGAAAATGTGGTATATATACACGATGGAGTACTACTGTGACATCAGAAAGAATGAAATGCTGCCATTTGCAGCAACATGGATGAACTCAGAGAAAATCATGTTAAGTGAAATCAGCCAGATATAGTGGGAGCTAAAAAAAACCCCAAATTAAAAAAAAGAAACAAGGACACAACAATCAGGTTACCAGAGGTGGCAGTGGGGGAGGTGTCAGGGATTTAGGGAGGAATTGGTAAAGGGCCATGAAAAATGATTGTATTGTATAATGCTGAATATACTGATTATCCTGCTTTAAGCATCACATACTGCACACAGATGATATTCAACTCTGTACCCCACAGAAAGGTACAATTTACTATATTACAATACAAAAAATAATAAAAGGGGTTTTACAAATTCCAATTCCTGTACAAACATTGAGGTTTGCAATTTAGGTGGGTAAATAAGTACTAAATAAGATTATTCACTGGTAAGAGTCCTTCTTTGGCAGAAAAACTTTACACAGAAACATACCATTAAGGATGAATAGCAGAACAGAACTGAAGTTTGCCTTACTTGGGACTATCATGTCAGTTTGACTAATCAGTAAATCAGTGTACTTTGTTTAGTTCAAGAGCGTATAAATTCAGCTTTCTTATTAGCAGTGATTAGGACATTTCATAATATTTATCTGGGGAGAAAAAGTAGTTTTAGGTCTAAGAGATTTGCTTTATAATTTTCTTCTAATAAAAGCCTGTTACCTTCTTAGGGAAATCCCATTTCTAAGTTCATATTTTCCTTTTTCCGAGAGAGTGCTAATATTGCTTCTTTTCTGCAATAATGAAATTGGAGTTTCCAGCACATGCTCATTAACATGGACTGCAGTATCTAGTAGAGGAAAATGATAGATGATCTGGGTTGGAAACAAGTTAGGAATGCCAACCAAGCTAAGAAATTTTGACTTTATTATTGAGGAATATTTGATCAGGGAGGGGGCAAAATCAAACATATTTTAGGAAGATTAATTAGTCATTATGTGCAGATTATTTTGCAGCGTTGTATGTAAGCAAGAAGAATCAAGAAATTTTTGTAGTATTCAGGTAAGATCAAAAGTAGAGCAATTGAAGTGGAAGGGAGAGATAGATATGAGGGTACATCAAAAAGTTAATGAAGAGATTACATTACCTTTTAATTATAGACTTTTTGAAGTACCCTCGTAGAGCAATTGAAGTGGAAGGGAGAGATAGATATGAGGGTACATCAAAAAGTTAATGAAGAAATTACATTACCTTTTAATTATAGACTTTTTGAAGTACCCTTGTATGAAGAAGAAAGAATTGACAGTTGTAGTGACTGTAAAGAGTGAGGGGGAAGGTGGCCCAGGATAGTTTAGATATCCAATGGACCTATGCTTAGAAGAATGGATGCATCACACCCTCAGTAAGAGGATGAACTGATTGCGAGAAGTAAGATATGAAACAAAGGAGACAGCCAAAAAGAAATAATTATAAGCTTCTGAGTATTCAAATATATTTCTTGGAGTTAGTTTTATGAGGGAAATCATTTGAACACAAGTATACATGATATGTAAACTAAAATAAGCAATTTATCATTTTCATAACTATTCCTGGAAGATTATTAGTTAAGATTATTCCAAGTACAGAAGGTTCTCTAGCTTTATTTAAGTAGATATGTCTGTGGTTCTCTCTTTTTATAGCTATCAGTGATCAGATGATCACAAAGCCTTTGGAAATCTACATTTACTATGTAAAGTGATCAATTACCAATTACTTCTCTTTTGTTTCTGCCACCTAGAGCATGGTCAATCTGTTGGATAAACCACTTTGTTCAGAATAGATTGATGCTTATTTGAGAAATGTTCTGAGAGTACTCTGAAATCAAAAAATGTTAAAGTAGCCCATGAGAGTCATTAATGTATTTATTACATGTAAAAAATTTAGTAAAATATATCTTTTATTAGTGTTTGTTCATGTTAAATCCATCTTTAATTTAGAGTAATCTGTTTTTACACTCATCAAACTATAGAGAGTGGTAATTTTAGAGTTCTTTGTTTTTAGGACATAGTTTGATGAAATTTGGTTAGTGGTGTGGGTCATACTATAGCACCATGCTTTGCTTTTCAGGATGTTGATTATTATTGAAAACATTGTGCAGTGGCCGTGCTGTTACTAGAGTTTAGTACTTATGACTTTTGTTAGTGGCAGGTGTTCACTGCTAAGTTTAAGGTTTCCTAAATCCAGCCATGGAGTTATCATTTACAAGATTTTCTTTTGCACAGTTTAGTATTTATAGTAAGATTTGCAAAGGCAAGAGAGGCAGTAGGCAATTATATATTGAAACCTGATTAAACCTTATGCTATGAATAGAATTTCAGTTGAAAAGAAAAAAACAGTCTTTGTAAATTCTAAAAATAAAGGCAATTTAAACAGCAATTTTTTTGATGAAGATACTATTGATTGTGAAGAAAATATCCAACATATTGGTTTTAAAGTAAGCATGCTTAATGTTTAAAAGAATTGGCAAAAATGTCTCAAGTTTTCTTCTACAAATCTAGGGCTATCTTCATGCTGCGTGACTTGTGCAGTTGCATAGTGCCCCATTCTTATGAGGGTCTCATATTTGGTTTAATTATCTGAGGTTGCTCTTTTGAAATTCTAAGTACATCTTGAACAAAGAGCTCCACATTTCCACTTTGAATTGAGCCCTTCAAATTACTTAGCTGTTCCTGGATAAATGCTTTGGCTACTTTCAGGTTGACTTGTACTCTGCTTAGTTCATGTCAGCAAATATCAGCTCTACTTTTAACATGTGAAATGCAGGATAGAATTGCAATTAAAGTGCAGCCTGCTAATTTAGGTTGATTACTAACATCTATACAGTTTGTACTAAGTACAAGATATATGTTCACAAAATCTTAGCTTCGTTAGCCACAAATGAGCACTTGAAGTTAAATGAATAATTTAGCAGGCAGGATCCAAAAGAGCAAAGACCAAAAGCTCAGAGCAGGGAAAAAATGGAAAGCAACGAACAGAGGTGAGGTGCCTGCCAACTCTCTGTCTGACTCCTCTCCAAGCTTACAATAAGCCTATCAATTGGCATATGTCATGTCCTGAACATGGAAAAGCAGCCTGTGCAAGTGTATACAGTGCAGATGCATGGAGCTGCTGTGCAGCTGCCAGAGGTTATATTTGCTAAGTGGCCTGCCAGTATCCATGAATTTTTAAGAAAGGTAGTTGCATTGTGGGAGGTAAATTAATCTCATTTGTTTCACATAAAACCAAACTGTCTCTAACAGGCATAACGGCTTCTTCGGTGCCTAGAATGAGTCTAACCATAATTTTCTCCTCACACTATCTTAGTCAAGTCAATGTTGGGTCAGTCTTACAGACATGTAGGGATGAAAGAGGGAGGGTAGGAACTCAGGTGGTGGATGAGGCAACATAATAAATAGAGCCATCAAGTGAGTGACCAGGAGATGGAGAGAGCCTCAGTCTAGGTCAGTTAACCCCTTGATAAAAAAACAGGACGAGACACATCACACTGAAGGCAGTGGTCATAGTATGTTTTTTAGTTGATATTTTCTAATATTGAGGAATTTGTAAGTATGAATATTCCTAATTTAAATATAGGGCTTAAATATTTGTAATAAGGTATAATGTGTATGGTGTTTGTTACAGTTGTTACTGAAAAGCTTAATGAAAAGTGTATACATGACCTTCTTTTGGGCTTCTGGGAGATTAATGAGCTAACGGCAATAGACTGAGCATTATTACCTACCTTGTATCTGGCCTGTGGGCATCTTCGGGGTCACAAAACAGCAGGTGGGGCTTGAGCTGGGGAAGGCATAAGAGTTTTGGCCTGGTGCAGACCCCCACTCTCTGGCTTTCATTGTGAGTGGTTTTGGAGATGGGGTCACTTTACTTCACGCAATAAGGCTACAATTTACAAAGGAGCCGCCTTGGAAACACCTGTGTTTAGAGGGAGACTGTCTGGTGCTGATGCAGAGGCTATATCAACCAAGGATCCTGACTCTGAAGGAATTTTGTGCTTTCTTGGAGGGGTAGCAAACTGCCTTGCCTTACTTTAAAAGTCCCCTTCAATTGGATGCTGTGCTCTTTTCACCAATAGGAAGAATTCTTATTTTTTGATTTATGTATTTCTGAGCATATTTTGAAGTTTCTATACAGTTTTTCCTCACCAGATCTTCAAATATGGTATATCAGGCAAGGTCAAACTAAGTTAATCTGAAAACCCTTTAAATTTAATCATTTCTCATCTAGACTACAGAAAATAATTCAGTCCATTCTTACCTAAATTAGTTTTCATAGGTACCTAATACATCTCTCCTGTACCCTTGCTTGTCTGTCTGATTTTGGCCCTCATGTTCAAGTGCTTTTTCTTTTGTCTGCAAGGAAAAGGGACAAAGAGTTCTTATCACACTTTTGCTTGGTAGTCATAGTGGTAAACTAGTGTTTTATAATATCCTGATTAGAAAAGTCTGGTGATGGAATTTTCCTTCATGGCATTATGTATTGCTAAATTTAAAGTATATAGTTTATGCTTTTTAAAAGCATATCACACTGCATAACATCAATATCTATCTTGAAAAATAGTCTGGTTATGTAGGTGATGCATTCATTTAACATTCATTTTATTTTTAATGTTGTTCTGCATCCCATTTGCAAAGCTATGAGAATACTGTAAAGTGTAGGATGGAACACTTTGGTCACCTGCAGTATATAAAAATATAAAAACCAGTAGCCTTTTAAACTCTTTTGTAGTTGTATTGGTCCATTTTGTGTTGCTATAACAGAATACCTGAGACTGGGTAATCTATAAAGAACAGAAGTTTATTTGGCTTACGATTCTGGGACAGCTGCATCTGGTGTGGGCCTCAGGCTGCTTCTACTCATGGCAGAAAGCAGTAGGCAGCTGGCAGGTACAAGCAGATCACATGGCGAGAGGAAGCAAGAGAGAGAGAAGGGAGGTGCCGGGGTCTTTTAAACAACCAACTCTCATGGGAACTAATAGAGTGAAAACTCACTTACTACCCCTAACCCCCAGGGAGAGCATTAATCCATTCATGAGGGATCCGCCCCCGTGACTCAAACAGCTTCCAACACCACCACATTGGGGAACAGATTTCCATATGAGCTCTGGGGGGACAACACGTCAACTCCATCAGTAGTGAAGAAAGCTGGATTTTTATTTGACTGAATTGTTAATAGGTACCTTTACAATCTTTCCCTTATCACCTAAATGTCCTGCTGTATCATTAAACACAGCAGCAGATTGGTTTCATTTTTGCCAATGTGCAGTACACGAGAGATTTTAGCGAACAGTTTCACTTTCACTTTCCTCCTTGTCACTTTCTCTCCTCTGCCACCTCTTTCCTTCTTCCCTCCTCTCCTTTCCTGTCAGTTTCCTTGTCAACTCTCATCCCATGCTTTTCCCTCTTTCCTCTCCCCCTTCACTTTTGCATCTCCCTCTTCTCCCTGTTTCCTTTTCTCGTTACCCTTTTTCTCCTCCCCCTTCTCTTTCTCCTCCTTGTATGTGAAATATTTTTGTCCCTTAATAGAAAGAAAAATGTAAATCAAATTGATAAAGCACTAAGGGAAAAGGCAAAGCTCTTTGGTAAAATCGCGAATGATCTGTGTGTTACCAAAGAGAAGAGAGGAGATCAAATGTGTACATTCACAAAGAAATGATTGGGGTTTGTAAGGATGAATATGCTGATTGCCCTGAATCGATCATCACACATTGTATGCTTGTATTGAGATACAGCTCTGTGTACCATAAATATATATAATCAATATGTTGCAATACATTTTTTTAAAAGACTATAAACATCAAAGCATAGCAGAAGGAGTGATCTTGGTTTAACATTTTTCTGACCAGCTTTTGAGTATGTCATTACATAATTGATAAAGTGAAAATATCTGAACATTGGTAAGTACCTACTCAGTTGATTTTTCTACAGGTTTTTTTTTTATTTGGAAGGGATATTAAGCCAGGGACTGACTTTTCCAGTTACACACCAACATCCTATTAGGAATAGCATCAGCAGTATCCTTCTTTAATAAAAAGATAAAGATATAAAATGGAGAGGAATGGATTAAACTGTGAGATAGGTGAATATTTTCTTTGATGGTCCTTTACATCTTTCCTTTCAGAAGTCTTATGTTTCTCAGGGTATCTGTTCCCTCCTTTCCACTGATGTCTAGTATCTCTATACCCTAGCCACCCAAGACTTCCTGTCCTTCTACACTATGATTCACATTCTCTGGAGCTGCCTCTTTTTTACTTGAACTAGCTTATTCCTAACTAGTCATCAGGAAAACGATCTGATAAAGTAAGCCCTTAATGACTAGCAACAGCTTAAAATTCTATCCTCCACCAGTGCTTTCCCCAAAGATACCCACTTGTTTAGGGAAATAGTAATTTTAATCACCATCAATCAACCACTACAGGTATAGATATAGATACAAATGGTTGTTTTCTGTTGTAGGTGAGATTTTCTAACTAATGGATGACAGTACAAAGGTACTGAGCTCCCCTATTCGTAATACAGTAGTCATCATTTTTTATCTAGTCAATACCTTTTATTTAGTAAAACCTGGCTAAGAGGGTATTACAATAAAAGAATTTCATATCAGGGAAACTACAATGAAAACCAGCCTTAAGAGCTGTGCTATCCAATATGGTAGCCACTAGTCACATTTGGCTATTTGATTTTAAAATTAAATCAATCATAATTAAATAAAACTAAAAATAAAGTTTCTTAATTGTAATAGCCACATTTCAAGTGTTCAACAGTTCCTATATTGAACATTGTAGATATGGAAGATTTTTATCACCACAAATAGTTCTTTTGGACGGTACTCTGGAGTATACTTTGGAGTCAATACAGCTTTATCCCAATTTCTTACCAAGACAATATAGCTTTTTGCAGAATCTCAAATGATTATTTTATAGTACTTATAGAGTAATACATCCTAATATAGATTTTCAAACACAATGACTTAGAGCAATTTTTTTTTTCTTTGGTCCTAATTAACCAGAAAATTACTTAGAGACATTTGAGTTAATTTATATTTATCTATATATTCAACTTCAGGAAAAGAGCAGATTTTTAACTCTTTTTATGCCAAGAACATCTTTAATTTGTTGTAACTTCAGAATATTCAGAATATTTACAATCTTTAAGCAGCAGTACTCTTGAGAATATGAGGAAGATGTTAGGGACCACATCAAGAACACTCGAAGGATGCTGTTATTGAGAAATTGTCACCACCTAGCAGTCATGTTCACACCCATTATTGTTTAAGAGATTCTACAACAGACATGATTTGGAGAGCTTTACAGCTTTTGGGTATTACTGTGCCACATTGGCTACTCTTTTTTCTATGCTCAACTATGCACAATCCACCCATGAATCTAGGGCTTGTTCTTAACCTGCTATTTCTCCCAAAGGACATAATTATAGATAGAAGTGGAAGGTAGAATCAAACAGAAATAGGGCACAAATGGGATTACTTATTTTTTCCATTTGCCCCCTATGTGCCTTTTCTTTCCTTCTTTGTCGATGAGTTGCTTTCTGGCAGTACTCTACAGGCATAACAACTGACATAAACCTTGAAAATGGAAGGAACTATCCAAACATTTGTTTAAATTTTGCAGATTTGTATTCAATTAGGCTTGAAATGAGTAGAACTCATGGAAACAGAAGGTGTGGCACATATGACATTACTGAGACAATTAAGAAGGATTAACACTACTTAAAAATATTGAGGCATATGGTATATTTTTAGTGACAATATTATTGTGTTTAAAATTATTTTTATTTTCTATAAATTCATTGTAGGAAGAATAAGTTAATCATCACTGCTTATATATTTTTAGAATGTTTTTACACATGTTGTAAAAACAGATGATGTGTTGAGATAAACCAAACATATAGACACATACTTCCAAGTAGATTATCAATCACAAAGGCTTAATTAACTTGTTTCTTCATTAAACTACATTGCCTGAGTCAGATATTATGGTAAGAATGAATATTAAAATTCATTTGATATCATATTCACTATCACAGTAGAATCAACAGCTTTTGGAAGTGCTTATGTTACTATCCTTTTATACAGAGGTTTTGAAAATAGGAGAATCCTTGAAATTTATTTTATTATTGATATAACCAGACAAAAACTAAAATAATTCATGATGTGTGCTATTTTTCATAGAATGAGTTCCTGAACTATGACAGAAATATGCTTAAAAGACGTTACTGCCTTAGATGAAATGAATTAGAAATTTTTATCAGAGTTCTGGTGTATCCACCATTACAGTACTCTCTGAGCTATTTAAATGATCTACACTCATCATTTAGAGAAAAAATGTTAAGGGAGACTGTATATCTAATTTACAAGTATGTTGACTATCTCTTTAAAATATTTTCAATTTTTCTGTTATAGTAATTAATGCTCAAAATGCAAGTTATATATATTTTGAGTTACTTGCTAAATAGGAGGGTACTTCAAAAAGTTTGTGGAACGATTTGCATTATCTTTTAATTCTATTTTTCTTTTTTCTTTTTTTTTTTTTTTTTTAAAAAGATGACCGGTAAGGGGATCTTAACCCTTGACTTGGTGTTGTCAGCACCACGCTCAGCCAGTGAGCGAACCGGCCATCCCTATGTGGGATCCGAACCCGGGGCCTTGGTGTTATCAGCACCGCACTCTCCCGAGTGAGCCACGGGCCGGCCCCTTAATTCTATTTTTCCATGATCTTTTTGAAGTACACTTATATGTAGTTAAAATTATGTGTGTAAATTACACTAATTTACCAAAGTACTGTAAGTAACTTATTGATCATTTTGCTAATTTATAGTTTATTGGTCACATTTTTCCTTCTTTACTTTTTTTTATATCTAAAGTTTCTATTCTTTAGATTATTTCAATGGAAACGCATTAAAATATGGGTATACTAGCCTGTCGGTGTTAGAGTTTCTCACTAACATTTTCTGTTGGTAATCACAAGGAGAAATTTTGTTTCAATTTTATCACTCCTCTGAAGATTGATAATGTAGTTGCTTGAGAGACATTATTTATGCTATGTGGTTATTATTTCTCCTGCGCCCAACTTGAAGCATAACGTGTTTTTGTAAAGAATGTTGGTACTTGATTATAATCATAGCTGGATCTCTTCTGATAGGCAATTTCACTTTGGAGAATAGGTGTAAGATTTTTAGTGTTTTGAATGTAAATTGAATCATAGAATAGAAGGTGTGTGAATGATGAATAGGGTGTATTACATCATGCTTATTAAAATACAGAAAACTTTTTCCAGCCATATTGATTTTATGCTTTCACTTGTTTAAAATTTTTTATGATTTCTACATGTCCTGGTATGGCATGACCAAAGCCTTGTTTGGAATCTGAAATACATTGGGTGATTAATACATTTTTGTGGAATGAAAGACTATTTGATACACATCTATGTGGTGTATTAGAATGTTCTGTTTTAGGATATGTAGCTTCCTTCATAGTAGTCTGTTGCTTCACTCTTCAGGTACAGATGGTAGTGCATTTAAGGACAAAAGTAGTATTAGCAAGGAAACTACTGAGATGGGACCTACCCCACCAGATGTTAAAACATGTTATAAAGCTACATTAATTAAAATCCTATATGGTAGGTGTAGGTTTTGTTTTCCTCCTCTTCAAGGGATGAAATAAAGGCTGAGGCAGTTTAAGTCACTTTTTCAATGTGTGCCGGGATTCACATTCAGTTTTTCTGACTCCAGAACTCCATTAGAAAAGAGAATCGTGGTACTGGTAGGTGTAGGTTTTGTTTTCCTCCTCTTCAAGGGATGAAATAAAGGCTGAGGCAGTTTAAATCACTTTTTCAATGTGTGCCGGGATTCACATTCAGTTTTTCTGACTCCAGAACTCCATTAGAAAAGAGAATCGTGGTACGTCGAGGTTGTATGTCTTTATTTTCTTCTTATTTTTAAAGAAAAATGTTTAGAGCAGTTTTAGGTTCACAGAAAAATTGGGATGAAGGTACAGAGATATCCTGTATGAGATACTTCAAAAAGTTGCTGGAAAGATTCATATATCTTTCTATTCAATTTTTCCACAAAGCTTTTGAAGAACCCTCGTAAACCCACTTACCCTACAAACGCATAGTCTCTCCATTATCAACATCCCCCACCAGAGTGATACATTAGTTACAATTGATAAACCTAAAGTAACACATCATTATCACCCTGACTTCCTAGGTTACAGTCTATGAGTTTGGAAAAATGTATAATGTCATGCATCCACTATTAAAATGTCACACAGTGCATTTTTATTACCTTAAAAATCCTCTTTTCTCGACATACTCATTCCTCCTTCCCCTCTAACCCTTTTTAGTGTTTTTATAATTTTTCCTTTTCCAGATTGTCATATAGTTGGAATGATACAGAAGGTAGTATTTTCAGATTGTCTTCTTTAACTTAGTAATGTGAATTTAAGTTTCCTTTATTTCTTTTCATGGCTGGGTAGTTCATTTCTTTTAAGTGCTGAATAGTATTCCACTGTCTGTATATACAGTTTATTTATCTATTTACCTACTACAGGACATCTTGGTTGCTTCCAATTTGGGGCAATTATGAATAAATCTGCTATAAACATCCATGTGCAGGTTTTTGTGTGGACATAAGTTTTCAACTCCTTTGGGCAAATACTAAGGAGTGCAATTGCTAGATTGTATTGTGAGAATCTGTTTAGTTTTAGTTTTTCAAATTTTAAGATATTTAATTGATAAATAAAAAGTTCAAGGTGTATAACATGATGATTTGATGTACATATACATTGTGTAATGATTATTACACTCAAATTAAAGAACCCATCCGTCACCACCCATGCTATACATTAGATCCCCAGAACTTGTTCATCTCATAACTGAAAGTTTGGATTCCTTCATCAACATCTCCCCATTTCTCCCAACCCTCACCCCTGGCAACTGTTATACTTCTGTTTCAAGGAGTTTGACTTCTTTAGATTCCCCATATGTGAGATTGTACTGTATTTGTCTTCTTGTGTCTTTCTTATTTCACTTAGCATAATGTCCTCCAGGTTCGTCCATGTCACAAATGGCAGAATTTCTTTCTTTCTTTTTTTTTTTATGGCTGAATAGTATTATAGAGTGTGTGTGTGTGAGTGTGTGTCTCCCATAATTTTTTTATCCATTCATTTGTTGGCAAGCACTTAGGTAGTTTCCATGTCTTAGTATTGTAAATAATGCGGCAATAAACATGAGAGTACAGATTCTCTTTGAACTACTGACTTAATTCCCTTCATATATATACCCAGAAGTGGGATTATTGGGTTATACAGTAGTTCTATTTTTAATTTTTTGAGGAGCTCCCATACTGTTTTTCATAATGACTGTACCAATTTATATTCCTACCAACAGAGTGCAAGGGTTTCTTTTCTCCACATCTCCAACACATTATCTCTTGTCTTTTTGAGAGTAGCCATTCTAGCAGTTGTGAAGTGATATCGCATTGTGGCTTTGATTTGCATTTCCCTGAAGATTGGTGATGTTGCAATACCATTTAATGTGCTATTGGCCATTTGTATGTCCTCTTTTGAGAAATATCTATTCAGGTCCTTTGCCCATTTTTTGATTGAATTATTTGGTTTTTTATTTTTATTTTTGGCTATTGAGTTGTATGAGTTCCTTGTATATTGTGGCTATTGACCCCTTACCAGATATATGGCTTGCAAATATTTTTCCCAATGTTGTTGGTTGCCTTTTCATTTCGTTGGTTGTTTTCTCTGCTGGGCAGATGCTTTTTAGGTTGATGTAGTCCCACATATTTATTTTTGCTTTTGTTGCTTGTGCTTTTAGCATCACATCTAAAAAGTCTTTGCCAAGACCAATGTCAGGCGATTTTACTCTATGTTTTCTTCTAGGAGTTTTACAGTTTCAGGTCTTACATTCATCTTAAATCCATATTGAGTTAATTTTTGTGATTGGTATCAGGGTCCAATTTTATGCTTTTGCATATAGATATCCAGTTTTACCAGCATCATTCATGGAAAAGATTGTCCTTTGCCCCTTGTTTATTTTTGGTGCCCTTGCCAAATATTAGTTGACTGAATATGTGTGGGTTTATTTCTGTGATCTTCCTTCTGTTTCATTGGTGTGTGGTATGTTTTCATGACAGTACAACACTGTTTTGATTACAATAGCTTTGTAATATGCATTGAAATAAAAAAGTTTGATGCCTTCAGCTTTGTTCTTATTCAAGATTCCTTTAGCTATTCAGTCTTTCGTGGGTCCATGTGCACATTCGGATTATTTTTTCAACTTCTTTGAAGAATGCCTATGGAATTTTGATAGAGATTGCATTAAATCTATACATCACATTAGATAGTATGGATATTTTAACAATTTTAATTCTTTTGGTCCATGAGCATGGGATAGCTTTCCATTTATTTGCACCTTTAAAAAATTTCTTTTATCAATATCTTATAATTTTCAGTGTACAGATCTTTCAACTCCTTGGCTAAATTTATTCCTAAATATTTGATCATTTTTGATGCTATTATACACTTCATTTCCTTCTTTATTTCTTTTTCATATAGTTCATTGTTAGCATATAGAAATGCAACTTTTTTTTCTAGGTTGATTTTATATCCTGCAACTTTACCAAATTTGTATATTAGTTGTAACAGTTTATTTGTGAAGTCATTAGGTTTTTCTATACATAGATTACGTAACCTGCAAATGGAAATAATTTTATTTTTTCCTTTCCAATTTGGATGCCTTTTATTTCTTTTTCTGGCCTAATTGCTCTGGGTAGGACTTCCAGTACTATGTTTAATAGAAGTGGTGAGAGTTGGAAAATATGTTCAGTTTTGTAAGAAACCACCAAACTGTCTTCCAAAGTGGCTTTACCATTTTCCATCCCCATTAGCAATAACTAAGTGTTTTTGTTACTGCACATCTTTGCCAGTATTTGGTATTGTCAATGTTCTGGAATTGGCCATATACTCCTTTTCTTTTCTTCTTTTTTTTTTTCTCCCACAAAATGAATGACTTGGTATGGATTTGGCAGTTCTAATAGATGTGTAGTGGTATCTCATTTCTGTTTTAATTTGCATCTCTCTGATAACATATGGTGTGGAGTGTCTTTTCATATACTTCTTTGATTTCTGTATATTTTCTTTATTGAGGTGACTGTTAAGGTCTTTGGCCTTTTATAAAAAAAATTGGGCTTATAGTTGAGTTTTAAGTATTCTTCATATAATTTGGATATAGTTGTTTATCAGATATGTCTTTTACAATTATTTTCTCACAGTCTGTGGTTTGTGTATAACTTTTCATTCCTTGATAGCTATACTTCTTTGATTTCTGTATATTTTCTTTATTGAGGTGACTGTTAAGGTCTTTGGCCTTTTTAAAAAAAAATTGGGCTTATAGTTGAGTTTTAAGTATTCTTCATATAATTTGGATATAGTTGTTTATCAGATATGTCTTCTACAATTATTTTCTCACAGTCTGTGGTTTGTGTATAACTTTTCATTCCTTGATAGCTTCATGTTTTTGGAAAATGTAAATTAACCAAACATATTTGTAATGATAAAACCTAGCATAGCAAAATTAAAATCCTCTCAACTAATTAATATAAAAAACTTAATATCACATTCATTCTGGTAAATAATGAAAGCATTATTTTTTCTATTAAGATTCCCAAATAATTAGTTGGTTAATAGCTAGAATCTAAAAGAGTAATAAATGTTTTATTCACAATTGTTATTTTATTTAAAAAATTGGATTTTTAATTAGTTTGTACTTTCATAAGTAATATTAGATTAGGCCATTATTAAAAAATTAAACCTTTGACCATTGCCCTAATTTGAATTATTTTCTTATTTTCTTCCCCTTCCCCCGAAAACAATTGCTATCACATTGGTATGTTTCCTTTAGACCTCTTCCTTGGCTCTTACATACACATATGTAACCAGATAAAATGTAACTAGAGGATTTTAACTTTGTTATGCTAGGTTTGGTCATTACAAATATGTTTGGTGCTGTTGTTATTTGCTCAATTTTTTAAATATGATGTCACTGTACACATCATCCTGCCACTTTTGTTTTTATTCTGTTATCTATTCTGGCACTCTTTCTAAGTTATTCTATATGATTCATTTCACATTGTTCAGTACCAAATACGTATATAGCCATGATCTCAATCTTCTCAAAAGTTAGCAGTTATTTCTGTTTCTAAAGGACACAGAGTTTTCTTTCATTATAACTCATATCGATTAAAATAACCCTTCTGTGATAAGTTCCTTTCTGAAAGACATTTTTTACTCTGCAACCAAAGAGAAAAACGATCAGTGATACCTATTTAAACTATAACTTTTTCATTAAAAGATTTAATATATCTTAAGCCATTCCGTATGTCACTATTTGGGTTGGTTATCATACTCCCAGACCATTGCTGGTATGTATCTTTTATATTTTTAAATACCTATGAAGGTGCCAATGATATTACAGTTTAACTTTAATTACTTTTCATAGCGTATGATTTCCCTATACACCTATATTCTATAAATAAATAAAATATATATTCTCATTTTGATTTCATAGATCGCTTCCCTATGTTTAGACAGTTCTCTGTGTGCTTGGGGGTAAAGTACCTCTCTTTCCTTTGCCTTATTTTTAGGCTTTAGTTATTTTGCTTCTAGCTCTAAGTACTACATAATTATAATCCTGGTGCCTGTTCAGGTAGACTTGATAAGATGAGATCTGGTTAAGATTACCTCCTAACCTTTTTTTTAAAAGAGTTTATCTTAAAATGTTTTTAAATTGATGAATACATTTTTTTCAACATGACGTTTTGAAATGTGTATACTTGTGGAATAGCTAAACCAAGATAATTAACATATGCATTACCTCACATACTCGTTATTTTGTGTGTGGTAA
Source organism: Galeopterus variegatus (assembly GCF_000696425.1). Lineage (NCBI taxonomy): Eukaryota > Metazoa > Chordata > Mammalia > Dermoptera > Cynocephalidae > Galeopterus > Galeopterus variegatus. Next base: position 13,793 of record NW_007737326.1, on the reverse strand, counting down.
AAACACTTGAAATCTACTCCTTAGCACTTTTCAAGTATACAGTATATTGTTATTAATTACAGTTACCATGTTGTACAATAGATTTTTCGAACTTATTCTTCCTATCTAACTAAAATTTTGAATCCTTTGACCAGCATCTCCCCAATTCCCTTCCCAGCCCTAGCCCTTGGTAACCACCACTCTACTTTTTCCATGAGTGTGACTTTTTTAGATTCCACATATAAGTATTTGTCTTTCTGTGCCTGACTTATTTTACTTAACATAATGTCTTCCAGGTTCATCCATATTGCCACAAATGACAGGATTCCCTTCTTTTCTTTTTTTTTTTTTTAAGGCTGAATAGTATTCTATTGTGTATATATACACCTTTTTTTTAATCAATTCATCTGTTGATAGACATTTAGGGTGATTCCATATCTTAGCTATTGTGAATATTGCTGCAATAAACATGGGAGTGTAGATATCTCTTTAGCATACATATACACCTTTTTTTTAATCAATTCATCTGTTGATAGACATTTAGGGTGATTCCATATCTTGGCTATTGTGAATATTGCTGCAATAAACATGGGAGTGTAGATATCTCTTTAGCATACTGATTTCATCTCCTTTTGCTATATATACCCAGTAGTGGAATTGCTGAGCTATATTTTTATTTTTTTGAGTTCTATTTTTATTTTTTTGAGAAACTTCCATAGTGTTTTTCATAATGGCTGTACCAATTTTCATTCCTACCAACAGTGTGTGAGGGTACCCATTTTCTCTACATCCTTGCCAACAATATTAGCTCCAAACTTTCAATTCCATGTTTTATAAATCTAAATTCCTCCCTGAGGATCCTGTGAAAAACTGCTTGCCTTTAACCATTTTGTTCTGCACTCAATTGTCCAGACTTGTGCTGATCAATCCATACTTAACTATCAATGTTTTTTATTTATAGTTATATATTTTTGTTATTTTTTAATTATTATTTGTCTCTCTAAGATAAGTTGGTGAGGGGGGCAGGGGTGATCAATCCATACTTAACTATCAATGTTTTTTATTTATAGTTATATATTTTTGTTATTTTTAAATTATTATTTGTCTCTCTAAGATAAGTCGGTGAGGGGGGCAGGGATGAGGGGGGCAGGGGTGGTTTGAGGAGGTCAGGGAGTCTCATCATTTCCATTACCAATTAATTCCTAGCATAGTACTTGGCACATAGTAGTAGTCTCTCTTAAGAGGGACTGAAAATGTAAGGAAGGAACAATTGAAGAGGACTTTGGGTTTGAGATCAAGAGCACAGAAGGAGAAGACATCCTTGAAAAGAAAAGAGTAGAATAAGAGAGAGGGAGAATGAATCTCTTTCTTGAAGACAGGTGGGAATGGATGGAAAAACATATTGAGATAGAGGTGAATGAAGAGGTTTCTAGGTAGTCTCAACTCATTTTTTCCAAAGTAGTAGAAAGTATGTGGATTTGGGGGCTATATAAAATTAGATCAGTATCCTAAATCTTCTCTTTTAAAAGTACTATTACTTAATCATGCTCACCCTTAGTTTCTACAACAAAATGAAGGCAACATTGTATAATAGTTATAGCATGGAAATAGAAATAGACAAATTTGTACAGAATCTTGCCTCTGCTACTTCCTAGCTGAGTGATGTTGGGGAAGTTATTTAACGTCTTTAATTCTGAGAAAGAGTGATATGAAAAAAAATGAGGAATCAAATTAATCAATCAAATAAGTTATAAGATATGCTGAAAGATATAAAAATGTAAAGAATGATATCAATGTGGATAAATTTGTTCATAGCTAATGAGTTGGGATTTAAACCCAGGCTATCTGCCTCTTAGGACCTAGGATCTTAATCTCCAAGCTATGCTGCCTCCTGAAATACAGCAATCTAATAGAAGAATATGGAGTTAGGGCATTTATTCTTTTGAAAAAATGATGTTCTGTCAACAATCAAAGTATTAGGGAGGTAAGTGTATATTAGGATGAACCTTGGAAAAGGAAAAATATTTTTTATTTCAATTATAAAGTGACCTGAAAATATCGCATCCTGTTGATTGTCTTTCCTGGAATTAATGCCATGAAAACACACTGAAAGAATGTTTTAACATATAGCTATGCTAGGTCAGAAGAAATAACAATTTATTTCAGTTGGTCTCAAACAAATCCAGTGGTATTTTATAGAACATTGAAGTTATTTAAAAAAAATTATCTCACCTTTTTATTGATTTGATGACAAGATTAGAGAAAACATTTATAGAATGAACAGGAGGACAAAAGTTTTAGGTAGAATCAAGAGGCATAGTGTATGTATCAGGTATCAGAGTATAAAATGGTTTGAGTACAGATGAACTTGAAGAATTTAAGTCTTAAAGGTCAAGAGGGTACATATCCAAAGACTGGGATAGTTTGAAGAATGGCCCGGTGGAGAAGGGACTGGAGTGAACTTAATCCTGTGATATAAGTTGTTTGCTGACATGAGGTAGTAGCTAGAACACCTTATATTACTAGTTTTTTTCTTGCAGTTAGAGCTGAACAGATTTGAAATTTGATCAAATTCCCTATCATGCTAGCATTGGAAACATATTGTATTAGTCCATTTTTTGTTGCTTATAACAGAATACCTGAAATTGGGTAATTTATAAGAAAATGAAATTTATTTCTTACAGTTTTGGAATCTGGGAAGTCCACTGTGTAGAGGGCTGTGTCTGGTGAGGGGCTTCTTCTGGGTGGGAACTCTGTACACAGTCCCGCGGTGATGCAAACAATCACATGGCCAGAATGACATGAACTCTCTCATGTGCTCTCCTCCTATAGCCACCACTCTGTATCCATGATAACCCACTAAAACCATTAACCCATTAATCCATGAATGGATTAATCTATTCATGAGGACAGAGTCGTCACGATCCAGTCACCTCTCAAAGGCACCACCTTTCCAATATCATAATTAGATTTCCCACTCTCTTAACAATGTTACGATGGTGACCAAGTTTCTAACACATGAAATTTTGGGGGACACATTTAACCCATAGCCATATTAACTTTTCCTATCCCATCTTCTAATTGCATTTGAGCAATTAAAGAATAATTCTATTGTCTTCAGAGTCTGTTCTTAATAATGATGCCACACTGCAAGGCCAGTATCAAAAAGGTTTTAATTAATGTGATTCTTCTTTTGGAACATTGCAGTGTAAAGTTTGTACTAAATTAGTGAGCCAAAGGAAGACATGGTAAAACTGGCAAATGAAATAAGGAGATAGATTTAGGTAAATGAAGCCTTGACTGATGGCCAAACCCATGGCTGGGATTAGGTTTTCATCAAAAAGATTATGCAATAAAGAAAAAAAAAAGTTAAATTTTGCTTTTGTAAAATTAATTTACTTTCATATTGCTTTTTCATTTTTTTTTGTTCACATAAAGGAGAAAAATGGGATAGTAGAAAAATAGGAAAGAAATGGAGTCAGGAAAAGGAAGAATTCTCCTAAATGCTTTTAAGATATTTAATCAATTTAATATCAGATCTATGAGGGTACTTCAAAAATTCATGGAAAAATAGAATTAAAAGATAATATGAGGGCCGGCCCGGTGGCGCACTTGGTAGAGTGCAGCACTTGGGAGCACGGTGGCGCTCCCTCCGAGGGTTCAGATCCCATATACAGACTGGTCCGCTCACTGGTTGAGCACGGTGCAGGC
>NW_007737326.1:7418-9103 GCF_000696425.1 Galeopterus variegatus | reverse complement strand
TATAGAGACCGGTCTGCTCACTGGTTGAGCGTGGTGCAGGGGCGACACCGAGGGTTGCAATCCCGTTGCCGGTTGCGGTACGGGCGCGACACTGAGGGTTGCGATCCCGTTACCGGTCACGAAAAAAGACAAAAAGGAAAAAAAAAAAAGATAATATGAAAAATTCCATTAACTTTTTGAAGACCTCTTGTGTTTATGTGTGTGTCTTTTATTTTATATATTTACTTAATATATTTTATATATTTTATTATCTTTTAATTTATACTCTTCCTTCAATTATAACATTATGCCCAACCTAGGAAATGTTTCCTGTCTTAGTGTATTTTATTTTATATATATATTTATTTATTTATTTTGAATATTCATGAGATACAAAGCTGATTGTCCCTCCTCCTGCCCATGATGTGGGGGCCAGATTTATACTGAGGGCATACCCATTACCAGAAATTACTTTTGTACCCTTTGTCCCCATCCAATTATCCCCCACCCTCCCTTCCCTTCCCCCTCTCCCCTCAACTCCAATTTGTAGCCCTAGGAATGTTCCCTCCCTCTGTTGGATCATGGCACTACTGTGGTCTTTCTTTCCTGCCTTCCTTTCTCTCTTAGCTCCCACATATGATTGAGCACATGCGGTGTTTATCCCTCTGTGCTTTGCTTGTTTCACTCAACATAAGTTTCTCCAGGTTCAAACATGTTGTTGCAAATGGGAGTATTTCATTCTTTTTTATGGCAGAGTAGTATTCCATAGTGTGTATATACCACAGTTTCCTATCCAATCATCTACTAATGGACATTTATGTTGGTTCCTTATCTTGGCTATTGTAAACAGAGCTGCAGTAAACATGAGAGTGCAGGTATGTCTTCACATGATGAATGCCATTCCTCTGGATATATACCCAGAAGAGGGATTGCTGGATCATATGGAAGATCTACCTGTAGTTGTTTGAGAAACGTCCAAATTGTTTTCCAAAGTGGTTGTACTAATTTACATTCCCACCAACAGTGCAGTAGTGTTCCCTTCTCTCCACACCCTCACCAGTATTTGTAATTCACCATCTTTTTGAATATAGCCAGTCTAACTGGAGTGAGGTGGTATCTCAATGTAGTTTTAATTTGTATTTCCCTGATGACTGGTGATGTTGAGCAGTTTTTCATGTATCTGTTGGCCATTCGTATGTCTTCCTTTGACAAATGTGTATTCAGCTCCATTGCCCAGTTTTTAATTGAGTCATTTATTTTTTTTACTGTATAATTGCTTGAGTTCTATGTATATTCTGGATATTAGTCCCTTGTCAGATGTATAGTTGGCAAAAATTTTATTGCACTCTGTAGGTTGTCTTTTCACTCTGTTCATTGTTTCTTTTGCTGTGCAGAAACTTTCTATTTTTTTTTTTTTCCTTTTTGTCTTTTTTCGTGACTGGCAACGGATCGCAACCCTCAGTGTCGCACCCGTACCGGACCGGGACTGGCAACCGGATCACAACCCTCGGTGTTGCACCCGCGCCTCGCTCAGCCAGTGAGCGGCTGGTCTGTATGTGGGATCCGAACCCTCAGCGGGAGCGCCACTGCGCTCTCAAGCGGCGCACTGTAGCAGTGTGCCACCGGGCCGGCCCAGAAACTTTCTATTTTGATATAGTCCCATTTGTTTATTTTTTCTTTTGCTGCTTGTGCTTTTGGGCTCATGT
>NW_007737326.1:0-7408 GCF_000696425.1 Galeopterus variegatus | reverse complement strand
ATGTAGGATCGTTGTTGAAAGATTTATTCATCCTTTGTTGCTCTTGGAAATGCAGTCAATCCTTACGCAGCTTCTGTGAGAAACACTGGCTGGCGCTGGCGCTGGAGGCCGGCGGCTCCGGGGCGTCGGGAGAACACCGGGACGCGAGCGAGGCGCAGGCGGAGGCGGAGGCGGAGGGCGAGGCGGGAGGAAGGCCTAACAAATAATAAAATTTAACAATTATAACAATATAGTGTAATAAAAGTTACATGAATGTTCTCTCTCTCTCAAAATATTTCCAGACTTCAAATGACCTTGGGTTACTGAAACTAGAGAAAGTGAAACCGTGGATAAGGAGAGACTACTGTATTTCAGAACCTAATATATGATAAATGTGGCATCAAAATAAGCAAGAAGACCAAATGATGCTAGAGCATCAGCTATTTTAAAATTATTTTAAGTTAGATAAAAACCTCAAGTCATACACTAAGGAAATTACAAATGGATTAAAAGTTTAATTTAAAAAACTAAATCATAAAGATCTATAAGAAAATACAGGTGAATATCTAACTTCCAAAAGGGGAGCCCCAAGCACTAAAACAATGAGGAAAAGTTAACTAGAAAATTATTATAGGTTTGAATGCATAATGTTAAGTTATTCTTTTCTTTATTCCTTAAATTGCCAAAGAGGCACATACATATACCCTTTAAAAAGTACATTAATTGGGCCGGCCCGGTGGCGCACTGCTACAGTGCACCGCTTGGGAGCGTGGCGGCACTCCCGCCGAGGGTTCAGATCCCACATACAGACCGGTTCCCACTCACTGGCTGAGCGAGGTGCAGGCGCAACACCGAGGGTTGCGATCCCGTTGCCGGTCCCGGTCCGGTACGGGCACAACACTGAGGGTTGCGATCCGTTGCCGGACACGAAAAAAGACAAAAAAAATAATAATAATAAGTACATTAATTGTATAAAGTGGAAACCACTCTTTTCCCTTCACCCATGCCAATCTACCACACCTCACAGAACTAGAAACTGTTATTAATGAGGCATGTATCTTTATGGCTTTCTTTTCCTATGTTACACAAATATTTTTTAATGTAAATAAGCAATAATTTTTCTCAAAAAATTATTTTATTCTGAAATAATTATAGTTTCACAGAAAACTAAAAGGAAATATACTGGGAGATCCAGTGCACCCTAAACACAGCCTCCGCCAACACAGGTAACATCTTCCATAACTATAATATGCTATCCACACCAGGAAAATTTGATATTGCTACAGAGCACTGAGCTAATTCATATTTCACCAGTTACATGTGCATATGTGTGTGTACTTTTATGAAATTTATCATGTGTAGATCTTTGTAACCATCACCACAATCAAGAAACTTTAAACATTCTGTCTCCACACTCATGCTATCCTTCTATAACCCTCCATCCCCAGCCCCAGGTGATTACTAACCCATTTTCCATATCTGTAGTTATAATAATTCACAAGTGTTTTATATATAGAATCATGCAATACCTATCCTTTTGGGATTGGCCTTCTTTTCACTCAGCGTAGTTACCCTGATGTTCACCCAAGTTACTGTATGTATCAATAGTTAGTTACCTTTTTCCTGCTGAGTAGTGTTCCATGGTATTAATGCACCAAACTTTTGTTAGCCATTCACCCATTAAAAGACATTTGGGTTGTTTCCAGCTTTGTTATTAAAAACAAATCTTCTATGAACATCAATGTACAAGTTCCTGAATGAAAATAAGCTCTTATTTCTCTGGGATAAATTCCCAAGAGTGCAATTGTCAGGTCATGGTAGTTGTATTTTTCATTTGTTAAGAAATTGCTAAACTCTTTTCAGAAAGGCTCTAACATTTCACATTTCCACCAGCAAAGTGTGAGTGATCCAGTTTCTCTACATTCTCACTAGCATTTGGGGTTGTCACTAGTTTTTATTTTAGCCATTCAGATAGGTATGTAGCGATAACTCATTGTGGTTTCCTTTGTTTGTTTGTTTGTTTTATTTATTTCAAATATTCACGGGATACAAAGCTGATTGTCCCCCCTTCTGCCCATGATGTGGGGGCCAGATTCATATTGGGAACATACCCATTACCAGAAATTGCTTTTGTACCCTTTTTCCCTTTCCATTTATCCCCCAACCCCCTCCCCTCCTCCTCTCCCCTCAACTTCAATTTGTAGCCCTAGTAATGTTCCCTCCCTCTTCAATTTGTAGCCCTAGTAATGTTGGATCATGGCACTGCTGTGGTCTTTTTTTCCTGCTTTCTTTTCTCTCTTAGCTCCCACATATGAGTGAGCACATGCGGTATTTATCCCTCTGTGCTTTGCTTGTTTCACTCAACATGTTTCTCCAGTTTCATTCATGTTGTTGCAAATGGGAGTATTTCATTCTTTTTAGGGCAGAGTAGTATTCCATAGTGTATATATACCACAGCCTCCTTACTCAGTCATCCATGGTGGACATTTAGGTTGGTTCCATATCTTGGCTATTGTAAACAGAGCTGCAATAAACATGAGAGTGCAGGTATCTCTTCAACATGATGATTTCCATTCCTCTGGATATATACCCAGAAGAGGGATTGCTTGATCATATGGAAGATCTATCTGTAGTTGTTTGAGAAACCTCCAAATTGTTTTCCAAAGTGGTTGTACTAATTTACAGTCCCACCAACAGCGCAGTAGTGTTCCCTTCATTGTGCACCCTCACCAGCATTTGTTATTCACCATCTTTTTGATCATAGCCAGTCTAACTGGAGTGAGGTGGTATCTCAGTGTGGTTTTAGTTTGCATTTCCCTGATGACTAGTGATGTTATTCACCGTCTTTTTGATCATAGCCAGTCTAACTGAAACGAGGTGGTATCTCAATGGGGTTTTAATTTGCATGTCCCTAATGACTAGTGATGTTGAGCATTTTTTCATATATCTGTTGCCCATTTGTAGGTCTTCCTTTGAAAAATGTCTATTCAGTTCCTTTGCCCATTTTTTAATTGGGTCATTTATTCTTTTACTGTATAATTGCTTGAGTTCTATGTATATTCTGGATATTAGCCCCGTGTCAGATGCATAGTTGGCAAAAATTTTCTCCCACTCTTTAGGTTGTCTTTTACTCTGTTGATTGTTTCTTTTGCTGTGCAGAAAATTTTTAGTGTGATATAGTCACATTTGTTTATTTTTTCTTTTGATGCTTGTGCTTTGGGGCTCATGTTCATAAAGCCTGTGCCCTGACCAAACTGCTGAAGTGTTTCACCTATATTTTCCCTTAGTAATTTTACAGTTTCAGGTCTTATACCTAGGTCTTTAATCCATTTTAAGTTGATTTTAGTGTATGGTGAGAGATGCATATTTAGTTTCATTCTTCTGCATATGGATATCCAATTTCCCAGCACCACTTGTTGAAGAGGCAGTCTTTTCCCCAATGTAGATTTTTGTTTCCTTTGTCCAATATCAGATGGCTATAAGACTGAGGAGTGATTTCTGGGTTCCCTATTCTACCCCACTGGTATGAATGTCTATTTTTATACCAGTACCATGCTGTTTTGGTTACAACAGCTTTGTAGTATAATTTGAAGTCAGGCAGAGTTATGCCTCCTGCTTCGTTTTTTGTTCAGGATTGCTTTGGCTATTTGGGGTCTTTTTTTTCCATATAAAAGGTAAGATTGTTTTTTTCCATTTCTGTGAAGAATGTTATTGGTATTTTGATGGGGATTGCATTGAATCTGTAGATTGCTTTGGGTAGTATAGACATTTTCAAAATGTTAATTCTTCCAATCCAAGAGCATGGAATACCTTTCCATCTTTTTGTGTCTTCTTTAATTTCTTTCAGAAGTGGTTTGTAACTCTCGTTGTAGAGATCTTTAACTTCCTTGGTTAAATTGATCCCAAGGTGTCATATTTTTTTGGTGACAATTGTGAATGGGCTTATTTTCTTTATTTTTCTTTCTGTTAATTCATTATTTGAGTATATAAATGCTACTGATTTCTGAGCATTTATTTTGTATCCTGCAACATTACTGAAGTCATTAAACAGCTCTAAGAATTTTTTGATAAAGTCTTTAGGTTTTTCTATGTATAGTATCATGTCATTGGCAATTAGGGAAAGTTTGACTTCATCTTCTCCAATGTGGAGTCCCTTTATTTCTTTCTCTTGCCTGATTGCTCTAGCTAGTACATCCAGCACTATGTTGAATAAAAGTGGTGAGAGTGGACATCCTCATCTTGTTCTTGTCCTTAAGGGGAAGGCCTTCAGTTTTTCCCCATTCAGAGTAATGCTGGTGGTGGCTTGTCATAAATGGCTTTTATTGTGTTAAGATATTTTCCTTCTATACCTGAGAGTCTTTATCATGAAGGAATGTTGAATTTTGTCAAATGCTTTTTCAGCAACTATTGAGATAATCATATGGTCTTTGTCCTTGAGCTTGTTGATGTGATGTATCACATTTCTTGACTTTTGTATGTTGAACCATCCTTGCATCCCTGGGATGAATCACACTTAATCAGAGTGTATGATTTTTTAAATATGTTGCTGTATTCTAATTGATAATATTTTGTTGAGGATTTTAGCATCTAGTTTCATCAAGGATATTGGCTTGTAATTTTCTTTTATTGTTGTGTCTTTATCTGGTTTTGGTATCAGAGTTATGTTGGCCTCATAGAATGAGTTTGGGAGAGTAGAGTCTGTTTCAATTGTTTGGAACAGTTTCATGATAATTAGTATTAACTCCTCTTTAAAAGTTTGATAGAATTCAGCTGTAAAGCCATCCAGACCCAAACTTTTTTTGTTGGAAGATTGCTAATTACCACTTCAATCTCCTTGCTTGTTATTGGCCTGTCCAGCTTTTCTATCTCTTCTTGGTTCAGTCTTGGTAATTTATATGTGTCTGGAAACTTCTCCATATCTTCCAGATTTTCAAATTTGTTGTCATACAGTTATTTATAATAGTCTCTAATGACTCTTTGTATTTCTCTGGTGTCAGTTGTACTGTCTCCCTGTTCATATCTGATTTTTGTTATTTGGGTATTCTCTCTTTTTTTTGTTAATCTAGCTAATGGTGTGTCTATTTTGTTTATCTTCTTGAAAAACCAAGTTTTAGTTTTGTTAATCTTTTCTATTGTGTTTTGGGTCTCTATTTCATTCAGTTCTGCCCTGATCTTAATTATTTCTTTCTGTATACTGCCTTTCAGTTTGGATTGTTGTTGTTTTTCAAGTTCTTTGAGGTGTAGTGTTAGTTCATTTATTTGGAGTCTTTCCATTTTTTTTTTTTTTTGATATAAGCGTTTACTGCAATAATTTTCCCTCTTAGTACTGCTTTTGCAGTATCCCACAAGTTTTGGTATGATATATCTTTGTTTTCATTAGTTTCTAGAAATTTTTTGATTTCCTGTTTAATTTCTTCTTGGACCCATAGGTCATTCATGAGCCTATTATTTATTTTCCATGTATTTGTACATCTTCCAGTAATTTGCTTATTGTTTATCTCCAGTTTTAGTCAATTGTGGTCTGAAAAGATTGTTGGAATAGTTTCAATTTTTTAAAATTTGCTGAGACTAGATTTGTGACATAATATATGGTCTATCCTGGAGAATGTACCATGAGCTGATGAGAAGAAAGTGTATTCTTTAGCTGTTGGGTGAAATATTCTGTATATATCTGCCAAGTCCAGTTGGTCTAGGGTGTAGATTAAATCCTGTGTCTCATTGTTGATTTGTTGCCTGGAAGTCCTGTCCCATGCGGAGAGAGGGGTGTTCAGATCACCCACTATTAATGTATTAGCACCTATCTCCTTCATTCGGTCTAAGTGTTTGCTTGATATATCTGGGTGCTCTGGTATTGTGTGTATACATGTTTATGATTGTTATGTCTTCTAGCTGGATAGTTCCCTTTATCATTATATAATGGCCTTCTTTGTCTTTTTTAATGTTTTTTGGTTTAAAGTCTATTTTGTCCGATATTAGAATAGCTACTCTTGCTTGTTTTGGGTTTCCATTTGCATGGTATACTTTTTTCTATCCCTTTACTTTTAGTCTGTGAGTGTCTTTACAGATGAGGTGGGTCTCTTGAGGACAGCATATACTTGGGTCTATCTTTTAAATCCAGTCAGTTAGTCTGTGTCTTTTGAATGGGGAGTTTAGTCCATTCACATTTAGAGTAGTTATTGAGAAGTGTTGTTTTATTCCTGTCATTTAATTGCTATTTAGGTGGTTTAAATATCTTTTGATCATTATTTCCCCTTTTATTTCTCTTCTTCAATGTGAGTTGGGGATTTAAGGTGAAATGGTTTAGCTTCTTTCTCTTTCTTGCTGGCATTTTTGTTTTAACTGTGGGTTTTGCTCTTTCTTGGGTATTTATGATGATGGTCACCATTATTCAGAATCCAGATGAATGACTGCCTTGAGAATTTCTTGCAGTGCTGGCCATGTGGTGGTGAACTCCCACAACTTTTGTTTGTCTGGGAAATACACTATTTATCCCTCCTTTCTGAATAAGCTTTGCTGGATAAAGAATTCTTGGCTGGAATTTTTTTTTCCTTTTAGTATTTGGAATATATCATTCCACTTTCTTCTGGCCTATAGGGTTTTGGTTGAGAAATCTGCTATTAGTTTGATGGGGGTTTCCCTATAAGTGACCTGATACTTTTCTCTTGCTGCTGGTAGAATTCTCTCTTTGTCTTTGAGCTTTCTGAATTTAACTATAATATGTCTTGGGGAGGATATTTTGGGGTTGAATCTGGGGACCTTTGAGCTTCCTGGATCTGAAACTCTGTATCTTGTCCTACACCTGGGAGGTTTTCTGTTACTGTTTCCTTGAGTAGGTTTTTGATACCTTTTCCCTTCTCATGAATACCCACAATTCAGATGTTAGAGCACTTGAGATTGTCTGCTATCTCTTTTAGGTTTTCCTCATTATTTTTAATTCTTTTTTCCTTTTTTTTTGTCTGCCTGAGTTACCTCAAAAAGACCATCTTCAAGCTCTGAAATTCTTTCCTCTGCTTGCTCTACCCTGCTGCTCAAGCTCTCAGTCATGTTTTTTATTTTGTTGAGTGTCTTTCATTTCTAGAAGTTCTGCTACACTCTTATGTTATTAGTCTCTTTGTAGATTTCCTCCTTCATATTCTGGATGTTTTTTCTTGTTTCATTGTGTTCTCTAATTGAGTCTTCCTTTATTTCTTCAAGTTTTCTTAAGATCATTACTCAAAATTCTTTTTCAGACATTTCAAGAATTCCCTATTCCTTGGAGTCTGAATTTGGGGCATTACTGTATCCTTTTAGTGGTGTCATTTCTTCTTTATTGTTTGTACTTCTAGTGGTTTTTTGCTGATGCTTGGTCATTTGGTAGGGGGTTTGCTCCTTCTATTACACTGAGGTTGGCTGTGGAGTGGCCTTGGTTGCTACTGTGGGGGGTGAACTG
>NW_007737325.1:53541-54274 GCF_000696425.1 Galeopterus variegatus | reverse complement strand
TGACAGCAGCCTGAGCTGACTAATATAAAGTAGAATTTTCCTTCAAATTATAAATAATTTTTCCATAATTCTGTTGACTGCTCCCTTTTGGGAAGCTAGGACATTCACTCTTATTTCAATTTTACAATTTTCAAGTACTTTTCTCCTTACTCAGTTTGAAACAAACATATTTTTTGAAATCAAATTGTAAATCACAACAATTTTGATATTTTTAAACATCTTCAGAATCATTATTATGCCCCACGAGGTTCGCTGTGCTATTATTACCATTGCTAATATTCCTAATTTGCTTATTTTTGCCCTTTTTCAGTCTTTTTTCCCCTTGATTATGCTTGCCAAATCTTTTGCTGCTCATTAATTTTTCAGAGAATTACAATTGTTTTACTAATCAACATTGCTAGTGTTCTTTGCTTACTTTTTTTTTGTTGCACTGACTTCTGTTTTTGACATTCACTCCTTCCTGTTACTGCTTCTAAATTTGTTATTAATCTTTTTATACTTACATTTTTAAAAACTTATTTTATCAATGTAACTCGTCTTGCTTTTAAATTAAAAGCATTTGTATTTGGAGGTATATTTTCTCTTTGAGTGCCATTTTGGCTTTTTTTCACTTTGGATTGTGACAGGTGGAAACTCATTATATTTTCTTCCTAAGTACATTCTACTTTGATTATTTTTGAAGATGAGACTTTCTTAGTAGACTTTCCCTGTTACATAGATTTCAAAAAATAAC
>NW_007737325.1:50437-51841 GCF_000696425.1 Galeopterus variegatus | reverse complement strand
AGCCATCTCAGGGGATCAATCTTCCAAATGGAACAATATATCAAGAAATGGTTTGAAGCAGAGAGTAGAGCTAACTCTGAGGAGAGGGTAGAGGATAGAGGCTGGAGAAGAAATCAGAGCACAAAAGGAGCAGAAAGAATTCTTTCATCAAGTTTTTTTTTTTTGCAATTAGAATTCACATTTATATGTATTTGTTCTATAAGTACATTACCAGTACTTTTCAAATTTTAATTTGAATAGAGATCACTTATAGGAATTGTGTTAAAATGCAGATTTGGATTCAGCAAGGATGGATCAGGGCCTGAGATTCTGTATTTTCAAAAGGCTCCCAGGGGATGCCTGTACTACTCATCTGTGAGGACTCTTTAAGTGACAGGACACTTAATTTACTCTCGTAACTTGGAAACACTTTACAGAGATATAGACAATCAGGAAGGGCATGTGAGAGCATCATGTACCCTGGGGGACATTTGGAGACTGAAAGATTAATCTGTACATTCAGGATCCTGACTTTTTGGATTTTGGGAAAGAAACCATGCAGGGAGACATGCTGGCTGGACATGAATTTCTTGGAGACGTGCACTGTTTCTCATGTTAAGGAGAAACTGGAATCAGAAGCAACTCTCCATTCCACCCACAGAACATGTGTTCTTCTGAAAGAGAGGGAAACTCGAGCTTCGTGTTCTCTATTTCTAGTGCTAAAAACCTCATGATCTAACATATCCTAAAATAAATGATTGGAATGTACTGCAATTTACAGAAGGAACAATGGAGCAGTGCTTGCTTATGAAATCAGTAATACCATCCCCCGGGGAAAAAAATATCAAGATAGTAAAACAAAATTACTAAAGGAACAAATAGTCATTTTTCATTTTGCCTCCTCCACCAAATGCTGTCTTTACAATCAGAATCACTTACTACCTGTCAATTTATTTAATTTCAGTTTGCCCATGTTTCATGAAAAAAAAAAATCTTCACTAGAATTACTCAGAAAATATACTGATGATCTGTTCTTTGAAATAAAGAGAATTTTGAAACAGTTTAATGAAACAAGACAGCGAGAAATTTTATGTGAACCACAAACTACATACCTACAATACATTTTCTAAAACATCCTTCTATGTCTCTTACTTACATTGGGATCCTATATCCGGGGACATTATTAATGATAATAACAATGCATGCTGTTCTTTATGTTGAGACACTTGCAAGAAAACTAAGTTAAATTTATTAACAGAGAATTGTAACTATGTATCTATAAATAAGGAAAATAATACAATTCAAAACAGTTGTTACATCTATCCAATCTGAAATCCTTCCCAAATAAATGTTCTAGGTGGTATCTAAAAACCTCATCAGCCTTGCTCTAGTGGAATCATAGTATCTATGAAGGTACTTTACTTA
>NW_007737325.1:46484-49943 GCF_000696425.1 Galeopterus variegatus | reverse complement strand
GAGAGAGAAAGTTGATGGAGACAAGAAAGATGGAAAGTCCTCTTTGATAACCCATTGTGGTTTCTATCTCAAAATTATGCTGGTTTACCTGGGAATAAATTTTCTTTACTCTGTCTTTGTATTGTTCCCGTTATCAGGCTTTCTCAAAATGGTCATTTTAAGTACTTCCTTGATAACCTTAACAATGAATAGTTTATTTATTATATACAACTGTTTCTACTAAAAGCAAAGAAGTTCTTCTGTATTGACTGTTACCTGGTCCTAGGCAACTGCTGTTTTATTCTGTAATTTTGGTGTAGTAATGAGCCACAGTGGAACTGAATCTCAATTCTTTTACTTAATAGTAATGATGCCAGAGAAGAGGATCTGGGGAGGCCAGAAAGCAGGACTCAGCCTATTCCAATTCTGCCACGGGAAAAAAATTAATGAGCAGAGCCACATTAGAAGATGAAAACAGGTTTATGTAACAGAAAAGAAATAGACTTCACAGAGAGAAGCCTAGCTCTAGAGACTGAGCAGAGACTACACCAAGTTTAATACAAAAGTAGCAAATGCACATGTACAGTTTATTTATTTTTATTGATTATGAATATTCATGAGATACAAAGCCGATTGTCACCCCTCGTGCCCATGATGTGAGGGCCCGATTCATACTGGCTGAATACCCATTACCAGAAATTGCATTTGTACCCCGTGTCCCCTACCCAATTATCACCAACCTCCCTCTCCCTCCCCCTTCCAACCCACTCCACTTTGTAGCCCAAGGAATATTCTCTCCCTCTGCAAGTCCAATGCACTACTGTGGTCTCTCTTTCTTTCGTTCCTTCTTTCTCTCTTAGCTCCCACATATGAGTGAGCACATGTGGTATTTATCCCTCTGTGCTTTGCTTATTTCACTCAACATAAGTTTCTCCAGGCTCATCCATGTTGTTGCAAATGGGAGTATTTCATTCTTTTGTATGGCAGAATAGTTTTCCCTGGTGTGTATATACCACAGTTTCCTGATCTAATCATCCACTGATGGACATTTAGGTGTCCGTGATATCCATTTCGGTGTCCAATCAACATGATGATTTCCATTCTTCTAGGTATATACCCAGAATAGGGATTGCTGGATTGTATGGAATACCAGTCTGTAGTTGTTTGAGAAACCTCCATACTGTTTTCCATAGTGATTGTACTAATTTATAGTCCCACCAACAGTGTAGGAGTGTTCCTTTCTCTCCACACCCTTGCCAGCATTTGTTATTCACTGAGGTTTTGGTTATAGCCAGTCTAACTAAGGTGAGGTTGTATCTCAATGTGGTTTTAATTTGCATTTTCCTAATGACTAGTGATGTTGAGCATTTTTTCATGTACCTGTTGGCCATTTCTGTCTTCCATTGAAAAATGTCTATTCAGCTCCTTTGCCCATTTCTCAATTGGATTATTTGTTTTTTTTTTTTTTTACTGTGTAATGGTTTGAGTTCCTTGTATATTATGGATATTAATCCCTTGTTGGATGCATAGTTAGCAAAAATTTTCTCTTGCTCTATAGGTTGTCGTTTCATTCTGTTGATTGTTTCCTTTGCTGTGCAGAAGCTTTTTTTAGTTTGATATAGTCCCATTTGGTTATTATTTTTTTTCTTCTTTTACTGCTTGTGCTTTTGGTCTGATGTTCATAAAGTCTGTGCCAAGACCTAGTTGCTGATGTGTTTCACCTATGTTTTCCCTTAGTAATGTTACAGTTTCAGGTCTTATACTTAAGTTTTTAATCCATTTTTAGTTGCTTTTAGTGTATGGTGAGAGGTGCATGTCTAGTTTCATTCTTTTACATATGGATATCCAGTTTTCCCAGCACCACTTGTTGAAGGGGCAATCTTTTTCCCAATGTAGATTTTTTTTGCCTTTGTCCAATATCAGGTGGCTGTAAGCCTGAGGGGTAATGTCTGGGTTCTCAATTCTACTCCACTGGTCTGAATGTCTATTTTTATAGCAGTGCCATTGCTGTTTTGGTTACAATAGCTTTGTAGTATAATTTGAAGTCAGGTAGCGTTATGCCTCTGCTTTCACAGTATTTTTTTTTTTTTTCTTTTCCCTCAGGATTGCTTTGGCTATTGGGATCTTTTGTTGTTCCACATAAAGGGTAAAACTTTTTTTTTTTCCATTTCTGTGAAGAATGCCATTGGTACTTTGGTGGGGATTGCATTGAATCTGTAGATTGCTTTGGCTAGTATAGAGATTTTCACAATGTTAATTCTTCCAATCTAAGAGTATGGGATATCTTTCCATCTTTTTGTGTCTTCTTTAATTTCTTTCAGAAGTGGTTTGTAGTTCTCATTGTAGAGTTATTTCATGACCTTGGTAAAATTGACCGCTACGTATTTTTTTTTTCATAACAATTGTAAATAGGCTTACTTTCTTTATTTCTCTTTCTGTTAGTTCATTATTTGAGTATAGAAATGCAACTGATTTGGGGGGCATTCATTTGGTTTCGTGAGAAGTTACTGAAGTTATTAACCAGCTCTAGGAGTTTTTTGATAGAGTCTTTATGTTTTTCTATATATAATATTATGCCATCTACAAATAGGGAAAGTTTGACTTCATCTTGCCCAATCTGGATTCCTTTCATTTATTTCTCTTTCCTGATTGCTCTGCTAGTACCTCCAGTACAATGTTAAACAGAAGTGGTGAGAGAGGGTATCCTTGTCTTGTTCCTGTTCTTAAGGGAAAAGCCATTAGTTTTCCCCCATTCAGAATGATATTGGTGGTGGGATTGTCATAAATGGCTTTTATTGTGTTGACATACTTTCCTTCTATACCTAATTGGTAGAGTGTCTTTATCATGAAAGGATGTTGAATTTTGTGAAATGCTTTTCAGCATCTATTGAGATAATCATATATGGTCTTTGTCCTTGAGTTTGTCAATGTGATGTATCACATTTATTGACTTTCATATGTTGAAATATCCTTGCATCCCTGGGACGAATCACACTTTATCACAGTGTATAATTTTTTAATACATTGCTGTGTTCTGATTGCTAATATTTTGTTGAGTATTGTTGCACCTAGGTTCATCAAGGATATTGTCCTGTATTTTTCTTTTTTGTTGTGACTTTATCTGGTTTTGGTATAGAGTTATGTTGGCCTCATAGAATGAGCTGGGGGAGTAGCTTCTGTTTCAACTGTTTGGAATACTTTCAGGAGAATTGGTATTAACACATCTTTATTTTTTTTATTTTTTTAATTATTTTTATTTTGTCAATATACAATGTAGTTGATTATTGTGTCCCATCACCGAAACCTCCCTCCCTCCTCCCTCTCCCCCCTCCCACCCAGGTGTGTCCCCTCCATTTTCTTGTTGTAAGAACTTCAAAAAAAAATTGTGGTTGTTATATCTTCCTCTCCCCCCCCCACTTTTTTTTTGTTGTTTGTTTGTTTTTTTTTTGTGTGTGTGTGTGAGTGTGCGTGTGTGTGTGT
>NW_007737325.1:43206-45707 GCF_000696425.1 Galeopterus variegatus | reverse complement strand
TTGGTATAGAGTTATGTTGGCCTCATAGAATGAGCTGGGGGAGTAGCTTCTGTTTCAACTGTTTGGAATACTTTCAGGAGAATTGGTATTAACTCCTCTTTAAAAGTTTGATAGAATTCAGCTGTAAAGCCATCTGGACATGGACTTTTCTTTGTTGGAAGATTTCTAGTTACTGCTTCAATCTCTTTGCTTGTTATTGGTCTGTTCAGATTTCCCAACTCTTCTTGGTTCATTCTTGGTAGTCTGTATGTGTCTAGAAACTTATCCATATCTACCAGATTTTCATATTTGTTGTCATGCACTTGTTTATAATAGTCTCTAATGATTCTTTGTATTGCTGTGGTATCGTTTGTAACGTCTCCCTTTTCATTTCTGATTTTTGTTATTTGAGTCTTCTCCACTTCCTCCTTTTTTTTTTTTGTTAACCTAACTAATGGTTTTTCTATTTTATTTATCCATTTATCTTCTCAAAGAAACAACTTTTTTGTTTTGTTGATCTTTTCTATTGTTTTTTAGGTCTCTATTTTATTTAATTCTGCTCTGATCTTAATTATTTCTTTCTGTTTACTGCCTTTAGGTTTGGATTGTGGTTGCTTTTCAAGTTCCTTGAGGCATAGTATTAGATTGTTTATTTGAAGTCTTTCCATTTTTTTTATGAAAGCATTTATTGCGATAAATCTCCCTCTTAGTACTGCATGCAGAGTATCCCACAGGTTTTGGTATGATGTATCTTTAGTTTCATTAGTTTCTAATAATTTTTTGATTTCTTGTTTAATTTCTTCTTGGACCCATACGTCATTCCGGAGCCTATTACTTAGTTTCCATGTATTTGTATAGTTTTCAGAGTTTTGCTTGTTATTAATTTTCAATTTTAGACCATTGTGGTCTGAAAAGACACTTTGAAAGATTTCATTTTTTAAAATTTTCTGAGACTATATTTCTGACTTAATATGAGGTCTATCCTGAAGAATGTTGCATGAGCTGATAAGAAGAAAGTACATTCTTTAGTTTTGGGCTGAAATGTTCTGTATATATCTGCCAGGTCTAGTTGGTCTAACATATAGTTTAGATCCTGTGTCTGTTGATTTTTTGCCTTGAAGATCTGTCCCATACTGAGAGAGGGGTGTTCAGGTCACCCACTATTAACATATTAGGGCCTATTTCTTTGTTTAGGTCTATAAGTGTTTGCTTTATATATCTGAGTGTTCCATTATTGGGTGCATATATATTTATGATTGTTATGTCCTCTAGCTAGATAGATCCTTTTATCATTATATAGTGGCTTTCTTTGTCTCTTTTTATATTTTTTGGTTTAAAGTCTATTTTATCCGATATAAGAATAGCTACTCCTGCTTATTTGTGGTTTGCATTTGCATGGTATATCTTTTTCCATCCTTTCACTTTTAGTCTGGGTGTGTCTCTATATGTGGGTTGAGTCTCATGAAGACAGCATGTACTTGGGTCTAGCTTTGTAATCCAATCAGTCAATTCGTACCTTTCAAATGGGGAGTTCGTAATCCATTCACATTTATGGTGGTTATTGACAAATATTTTTTAATTCCTATCATTTAATTGCTTTTTGTTTAGATGTTTTAAATATCTTTTGATCCTTACTTCCTCTTTTATTTCTCTTCTGCAGTGTTAATTGGATATTTGAGGTGGCATGATTTAGCCTCTTGTTCTTTCTCACTGGCATTTTTGTTTTAACAGCAGGTTCTGCTCTTTCTCGTGTATCTGTGGTGGTGACATTCATTCAGATTCCAGATGAAGGACTCCCTTGAGAATTTCTTGCAGGACTGGTCGTGTAGTGGTGAACTCCCACAATTTTTTTTTTGTCTGGGGAATACACTATTTATCCCTCATTTCTGAAGGAGAACCTTGCTTGGTAAAAAATTCTTGGCTGGCATTTTTTTGTTTTTTTCTTTCAGTATTTTGAATACATCATTCCACTTTCTTCTGGCCTGGAGGGTTTTAGTTGAGAAGTCTGCTGTTAGTCTGCTGGGGGTCCCCTTATAGGTGACTTGATGCTTTGCAAATTTGACTATAATATGTCTTGGAGAGGATTTTTTTGTATTGAATCTGTTTAGGGAACTTTGAGCTTCCTGGATCTGAAGGTCTGCATCTCTCCCTTTTGGAATGCCCACAATTCAGATGTTAGAGCATTTGAGGTTGTCTGCTATCTCTCTTCAATTTTCCTCATTATTTTTAATTCTTTTTTTTTTCTTTTGTTTTTTGTCTGCCTGGGTTATTTTGAAGACCATCTTTGAGATCTGAAATTCTTTCTTCTGCTTGCTCTAGCCTGCTGCTTAATCTCTCTGTTGTGATTTTTATTTCAATAAGTGAATCTTTCATTTCTAGGAGAATTGCTACATTCTTTTTTAAAATATGAATCTCTTTGTAAATTTCCTCCTTCATATTCTAGATATTTTTTTTTCTTTTTTCTTTGTATTCTCTGATTGAGTCTTCTTTTATTTCTTCAAGCCTTCTTCAGATCATTGCTT
>NW_007737325.1:34349-42153 GCF_000696425.1 Galeopterus variegatus | reverse complement strand
TGAACTGTCCTTGTGGTGACAGAAAGTGTGGCAGTATCTATATTACACCAACTTGGCTCCTGTTCTAGCTTTCTGTAGCTGTAAACTGAGCCCTGATGCTGTGCAGGACTCAGCTCACCTCAGTGCCTGCTGGGCTGTGTGCACTTTCCTTTCCCCTGGGGCCTTAGACTGAACCCTGGTGCCACAAAAGTCTTGGCTCACCTCCATAGCTGCTGGGCTGTGTGTGCCCAGTCACCAACAGTGAGGATTCCATACCGTAAGGTTTTATGAAGACAATGGTTTCTACATTTGTCACATCAGTGTATGTCTATAAAAGTGTGAATATATTTTGAGGCTATTTCTTATAAATACTTAATAGAATGAATAAATGCATGGACATTGACCAATGGCCAAGCAGGTTGTTTCCTGAGTAANGTGCACTTTCCTTTCCCCTGGGGCCTTAGACTGAACCCTGGTGCCACAAAAGTCTTGGCTCGCCTCCATAGCTGCTGGGCTGTGTGTGCTTCCCTCTGGGCCTTAGACTGGGCCCTGGTGCTGCAAGGGTCTGGCCTTAGCTCACCTTGGCAGCTACTGGGCTGTGTGCCCACACTTAAAATTTAGTACAGAGTGCAGGCTGGCTCAAGAGAGTGAGCAGTTACTTGCTGAAAGTAAGCTTGATTAAAAAAAAAAGAGCATATGCACCTCAGACAGCAAAGTTGTAACAGAGAACCCTGAACATTACTAGTGCCATCTTAGGTAGGCACTCCATTTTAATTGTCAGACTAGCCCCCCACACCTCATGTGAGAAACTGCTGACCTTTTTATAAAACAGGAACTATATCCTGTGGAAATTTTTATGCTTGACTGCCTTAACTGCTCACTTTGGCTTCTGTAACCTAGCTTGCTTTCTGCACCTGCACAAACAAGTGTGCCAATGGGATGTGGTTTTTGCCTTTATAAACCGTGACTAACAACGCAAGAGGCTGCTCCTTGTCCAGTTTATCTGGGAGGAGAGCCGCCAGCTGTCTTGGAGAAATAAAGTACTCTGTTTATTTTTAACCAAAAGAGCCTGGATTTCTGTCTGAGCAGGTGACATCACAACAAAGTGAAGGTTGGCCCCAGGAACGTGAACAAGAACTTTACCTTCTACCAGGAGTCAGCTTTTACAGTTTTGTTATCTAATACATATTCATGATATCTAATGAATGTTCAACTAAGGGGGTGGTACACAGTTAGTTACATAGTCAAATTCTATTACATGCATCAGACATATTCAAGAATATTCTGTGCTCTTTAGCACCTCTAATGGAAGGTCATTCAAAGGATAAATTCCACTGAGCATGCTCAGCTATTAGGTTTATATAACCTCTTTCTACTGAGCATGCTGAGCCACTGGATTTGCACAGGTCTATCACCTAAGGACTCAATTTCCCTGTGTTGGTGACGAAATTAGGTCCAATAAACAACAGTAACTCTTCTCTAGAGGAGGGGCCTGAGACCTTGGTGAGTGTCTTGAACCTAGAGGTGTGTCATGAAAAGCAGACCCATGGAAACTGAGCACCTTCTGTCTCAGTAATATGATATAGCAAGCTATTTAATCATTCTCTAACTTTTTTAAAAAATTTGTACAATGAGGATAAGATTTTCCTCATAAATGTTTTGTTGGAATTAAGTTGGAATATTTAAACATACATTAGGTGCCTTATCAGTGTAAGGTCTCTTGTCTTTCTTTGTTTTTCTAAAGCAGTAGAACAGGTTTGGCATATACATATATACATATATACATATATATATATATATGTATATACATATATACATATATATATATATGTATATACATATATACATACATACATACATATATATATATATAATCAGAGAACCTGGGTTGGGTGAACTCTACAAGGGTAGAAATCTAGGGACTCCATAATAAATATCTTAATCATAAATATCAACTCCAAATATATGATTAATAAAATCATACTACTGGACTAATCCAATTCATCACTGATTTTATTTCTGACCAAAAATTCAAATCAGTTCTGCTGCTTACATAGTTCTCCTGAGTATTTGGTCTAAGCCAGTCACCAACAGTGAGGATTCCATACTGTAAGGTTTTATGAAGACAATGGTTTCTACGTTTGTCACATCAGTGTATGTCTATAAAAGTGTGAATATATTTCGAGGCTATTTCTTATAAATATTTAATAGAATGAATAAATGCATGGACATTGACCAATGGCCAAGCAGGTTGTTTCCTGAGTAAATATTTTCCTGATAATATTTTCTGTCATATTTTTTAGTTAAAAATTTGAATTGAAATATTTTTTTTCTGTTAAAATACAACTCAAATTAAATTTAAATCAAAACCAAAATGCATATAACATATAAATATTGGTTTTATAAATATATTATAATATATACATACAAACACACACATATAAATGCAATATACAAATATATACATATAAATAGACTTTTCAGAGATTACTTAATGCATGGAGGATATCCAGGCACAATTTTAAAATGTACATTCATTGTGAGACATACTGAGAATGTTCACAAGAGGGCACACTTACTTAGGACTGAATACAATGAGGGCATCTTAGAAAAAGATTTTACTGCTCCAATAGAAATGAGATAAGGATCAATAATTGACACTTCTAAACTGCCATATGAAACGTGATAATCTATAACTGGCACATCAGCATTAACACTCCCCAAGGTAAAATAAAACAATTTCTCACTTGTTAAGGCTCTCTTCAATAGGAGATTCAAAACAAATCCCTCACACTTTGTTCTTTTGTTTCCAGGCTCACGTTAGTATGCCCAGAATATTCTCCCTTATTATTCCCATTTTCTTTCCGTGTCTAACTTTCACACAGCCAAAGCCACTATTCATATCAAAGCATTGTTGTCGAACTCTATTTTCCAAAGCATTTTCAGAACAGTTAAAAAAAAACACCAGACTCTTCCTTCTGAATCAGAAAAGCTTTGCTTTTTTTTATTGGTTATGAATATTAATGAGATACAAAACTGATTGTCTCCCCTCGTGTCCAACCAATTAGAAAACAAATAAATAAAAATAAATAGGTAAATACATAAATAAGTAAATAAATAAATAAATAAATCCCAATTCAAACAAACTATAAAAAAAAATTGTATAACATGTATGAGACACTTACAAATTCAAACACTAATTAGATATTTTATGATACTAAGGAATTAGCTGTTAATTTTTTTAGGTAAATAAATCCTGATTCAAACAAACTATAAAAAAAAATTGTATAACATGTATGAGACACTTAGAAATTCAAACACTAATTAGATATTTTATGATACTAAGGAATTAGCTGTTAATTTTTTTAGGTATAATAATAGTGTTGTGGTTGTTTTTAAAGAATCCTCATCTTTTGTAGATGACATGTGATTTGCTTCAAATACTTTGGGTGATATGGAAGAGGGTAAGACAGAGACGAAACAGGACCAGCCAGGAGTTAAAGCTGGGAGATGAATACTTGGAGATTCACTGCACTACCTTTAATAGGCTTGTAATTTCAACAATAAAAGATTACAACAAATTAGAAAAAAAAAGAAAAGAAAAAGAAAACGTTTGCACCTTAGAGACCTACAATTCTTCAAGTGAGGTGGCTTGGTATGGGAAAAATGAAGAGTAGTGATTACAGTCATCATACACACTGAAAGTATCATATCACATGATCAGATAATATGAACTGAGATATACACAGAGAAAGTCAGGATTGCAGGGACAGGGAGACACAAAACATGGCAATCGGTCAAGTTTTTAAGACAGTAAGTAATAAATAAGTACATAATAAGTAAAATAATAAATAATGAGAGACAGGGAAGCAGGTTAGGAGGAAGCCTATTGATAGTGTGAAGTGTAGGTCAGCGTGCAGTGAATCACCGTGACCATGCAGCAGATGTGCAAACAACCGACCAGGCAGCACAACTAACCGAGCAGCAAGAATCAGACTTCTGTGGTTTTACTAAATAAGGTCCAGTTCTTGATATTGCTTTATGATTTGACCACTGAAATCATGTCTTATCTTCTCTAACTTTTTTGTGTGTACTAAAATAATCCTCTATTAACTATGATGAAAAGAGCTTGTCTCTGCCCCTAAATATTTGAAAAAAAGAATACAACATGCTGCCTTCTTCCGAAAGTTTTTCTGACAGCCACAGACCTCAGTTCTGTCTTCAGCATTTGCACAGTTAAGCGTTACTGTTTCCTGTGGGATTCTACAACTCCATACTCTCTTAAGTAACTTTTTGTTCTACTTTATTGGTCATTTGTTCTTAATCTAGTTTGCTAGTATATCCTAGCCTATTAAATACATGTAAGTTTCCTAGTATCTTCCTGCTCTGTCAGTTTCTAAAAAATGAAGTTTTCAAGGGCTTGGGCAGGACTGGGTTCTCTTTTCAGGCTTGACTCCATTCCCTGGAGATCCCGTTCACCTGAATGGCTTTAAACATCGTGGATACTGTGATGGAACTGAGTCACATCTCTGGTGTAGACCTTTCCTGTGCGTCTGGACTGTGCACATCCAACTGCTCTCTTGGCATCTCAAAGTACCATATGAATATCTAAATTAATAGTTTTTTGATTTTTGAGTCAATCTCTTCCCTTTCCCATTCCAGACCCAGGATTCTTCTTCCTCCGTACTCTTTGAAGGTAGCATTTGCCTCTTTCCATGTCTTCTACCCACCATAGTTAATTAATCCCAAAGTCCCTGACTTACATCACAAACTTCCCTCATATCTGTCCACTTTTATTCATTTTTCCTGCAGCTCCCTTGTGCCAATGTCCCAGTCTACTAAAATAGCCATCTAATTGCTGTACTCTTTCCTCTACTCCAACAAAGTAGAGACAAAGTAGCTGAAGTCATATTTAGTAAATATAAATATCATTATGTCAGTCCACCGAATAAAATATTTGGGAGGTTTCCTTTTTCACTTAAGACACAACAAAACTGTCATACATGGCCTATATGATCCTGCATGATTTCCCCCCAGCACACAAGTCTAACCTCACTTTGTTCTACTTTGTTGATCACTGTGATCCAGCCACAGGGAGATTCTTTCACTTTCTGGTCCAAGCTTATACCCTTATACATTGCAGGACATTTGCACAAGGTCTCCCTCAGCCTGTAAAGTCTTATTTTAGAATTTATAATTGCTGGCTTCTTCTCATCCTTTGAAGTTCAGTTTAAACAGTAGTTCTTCAGAGATGCACTCTATCTAAAGTTCCTTCGATTAACCACAATCTCAGCATCCTATTCATTTTCTTCAAAGCAGTTATGGAATTTTTTTTTTTTTTTTTTTTTTTTTTTTTTTATGGCCTATATGATCCTGCATGATTTCCCCCCAGCACACAAGTCTAACCTCACTTTGTTCTACTTTGTTGATCACTGTGATCCAGCCACAGGGAGATTCTTTCACTTTCTGGTCCAAGCTTATACCCTTATACATTGCAGGACATTTGCACAAGGTCTCCCTCAGCCTGTAAAGTCTTATTTTAGAATTTATAATTGCTGGCTTCTTCTCATCCTTTGAAGTTCAGTTTAAACAGTAGTTCTTCAGAGATGCACTCTATCTAAAGTTCCTTCGATTAACCACAATCTCAGCATCCTATTCATTTTCTTCAAAGCAGTTATGGAATTTTTTTTTTTTTTTTTTTTGTGATCGGTAAGGGGATCAGAACCCTTGGCTTGGTGTTGTTCGCACCGCGCTCAGCCAGGGAGTGCACCGGTCATCCCTATATAGGATCTGAACCTGCGGCCTCGGCGCTCCCAGTGCCGCTGCGCTCCCAGCGCCGCATTCTCCCGAGTGAGCCATGGGGTTGGCCCCAGTTATGGAAATTTAAACTTAATTATTTATTTGTTTACTTGCTTCTTTTCTACCTACTGCAGAGTCCTTTATACTCAAAGATACAGAAAGCTCTATCTCACTCACCACTATTCAGAATATATCTCCTAGAAAATATTATCAGAACATAGTAGATGATCGAAAGAGTTGCTAAGATCATGGACTTTGGAATCTGGAAGACCTCATTTGAATATGAGTTCTTTAACTCTCTAGAACATGTTTTCTTGAAATTATCTCTGACAGAAATTTCTTCTGAGGATGTTCATTAAAAAAATGCCATGTGCTTTTATGTGCATGTTTTTCAATTTTTTTCTTCATAAAATTAAACTAATTGGCTTGGTGGGAGAACAAAATGAAATTGATTTCTTTCAGAGTTTAGTACACTAGTAACTGTACCAATCAAGCAATCAATAAATATTTGAAATGGTGATGATGATAATGATGATTGTTGTATGGATAATATAACCAGACTAGGTGACCTCCACCAGCATAAGTTGTGGGAATTAGAGATGGTTTCATGGATATGCTGCTCATTAGTCACACTGATACCCACATCTAGAAGGGCTATTCTTAGTGTAAGGCTTTGCTGTCACCATCTTGAAATTATTAATAATTTTGAGCAACAGATACTGTATTTTCATTTGACATTGTGCCACACAAATTATGTAGTTAGTCCTGTTGAGCATAACATCCACTTCCACCTCAATAACACTCTTTCTAATTGCTAAAGCAATGTGGGATAGGCATGCCACAATCAAGACAATATGAATTAGATAAATAGTCATTGTTTTTGTTTACTTTGTTTGAAATGAAGCTCGTGTCTAAATTCATCACTTTGTTTGTATGGTTTCGTTGGAGCCTTTGAGAACACATTTATGTGTACTAACTTTAATGCTCCGTGGGATGAAGCAATTGATAAAAATAAGCTTTGATTTACTGTATGTTTCATAATTCTTGTTCATTTTAATCTTAAACACACACACACACACACACAAACACATGAACGTTCTTCAAAAAGTTTGTGGAAAATAGAATTTAAAGATAACGTGGATCTTCCCATGAACTTTTTGAAGTACCATCATTTATAGAATATTCAAGCCCCTGGGCTTGAGCTATAGATCAATCTGTGCTCTAGTGCTGATAAGATACAAATGACAATAATACATGGCTTGGATGAGAGAAAATAGTGGACACATCTTCTTTTAATATGATTACCAGTTTGTCCACAATAAATAGACTGAGTGAAAAGACTTCAGGATTTTTGTTTGTTTTCTTGTTTCCTCTCGATAAGACGTTTACTTTTTTCACCTTAGTGACTAAGTACACGCAGTGAAATAGCCTTCTCTAGAATTCCCATGAGAATCATCCAGCTCACCAGAGGAGCATATGAATCTTAATCTATTGCCAGCATAAGCTACCTTTACTAAATAACCAATCGCTATTTGATTTATCATTCTTAAAGACATCATCACCAGTCTAGGGATCAACAACCTTTTTCTGTAAAGGGCTAAGTACTGAATAATTGTAGGACAGACTGCCTTACTGGTAACTACTCAGCTCTGCTGTTGGTAACACAAAAGCAGTCATAAGCCACAGGTAAAGAAAAGGGAATACCTGTGTTCTAATATAACTGTGTTTATAAAAAGTGGTGACTGAANGTAAAGAAAAGGGAATACCTGTGTTCTAATATAACTGTGTTTATAAAAAGTGGTGACTGAACAATGAGTCATGGTTTGCACTGAAGGATTAATTAAATTAATTAATTTCTGTATTAATGGGTTTTCATCACTATACAAGTCAAGAATACAAAATAATAAATATTTCAAAGGCAGCCAAAACTTAGAAATCTTTGGTGTTCTTGACATTAGTCATTTTAGTAGGAAATATTACACATGTATATTCTCTCATTTTTCCATAGTGTAGAATACATTCGGGA
>NW_007737325.1:27293-33531 GCF_000696425.1 Galeopterus variegatus | reverse complement strand
TGTATTCAATTGGAAATAAAGACAATACATCTATAGCTATATTTGTGGCAAAGGTGGGGAACAGTATATTGATAATGTAAGGCTAATGTGTGACAGGCTATTACAAATTGCTGTCATTGCATAGGTCATGAGAAGTAAAGGCAAGAAATGCAGAATAAGTACAATTTTACCATTGTTTTCCTATGAAGGAGGCTTTGGGTAGGTTTGATATAGCTTCATGTATGAATTGGCAAAGAAAAAAATTGAAAAGATCCTAAACATATTTCAAAGGACTATGGAGAATAAGAGTGATGATTGACAGCGAAGCACGTGATAAAGAGTTGGTCAGATTATGTCAAAATTGATCTTAATAAATGCCTTTATTTTACGAGAAAGCAACTTGCTTATGGTTCCCTTATTTCTCTAAAATTATTTTCTGAATTCTGTGGGTTTCAATTATTTTGAGACATCACCCCATTCTCAGCAAGCAATGCTGGACAGTTAATTGGTTTCTTTCCAGTTTTCCAGGCTTGTAAAACATTTGATTTAGTGGTTTTTACTCGAGATGTATTTCAGTGCATATCATTGCTTCCAAAAGAGGTGTGTGTGTGTGTGTGTGTGTGTGTGTGTGTTGGAGTAAAGGGGGGACTAGAAATGAAATTCTAAAGATAATGAATAAAAGAAATTGTGTTTTAGGTTCTAATAGTATAATCCTAGAGATTATACTTGTAATTTCAACTTTTTAAAAAAGATATTCTACCAGTAACTTCAAGATTGACACAATCTTCTTTCACAGAGCCTGAAACTCACACAAGATACCTAAGATAAAACACACATTTAAAAACATATTTTCATTGACAGTGGACAAAAAGGAAACCCACCTCACAGATATGTACAATCAATTATGTTTCAATTAAAAGCAATAAAATAAATAATGCCAATTTTAATGATAATCTAAAAAAAAATAAATTAGTACTTAAAAGTAAAGCTCCCAATACTGTTCCTCCTTACAGGGGATCTCAAAATAAGTCTCAAAATTTTCTCTCCTTCTGGGCTTTATTTCAGTTGATTTTTACTCAGCCTGCAAATCTTAGCATTTTTTTAAACTTCTATCGTAGTCTTCCTCCTCCTTAGTAGTCTCTAGTCAAAGATGTTTTATTCACGATAATTTGTGAATTTATACTGTGATTCCAAGTGCTTTTCTACAAAATGGCTGAAATATGAGGTCTCAGTGGACCCCAGGATCACAATCTCAAACCTATGACTGAATGATTAGGTCTCAAACTCAACAGACTATAGCTGAAAGGCTGTTGTCTGTTTCACTCATGAACATACACCCTTCCCTATGATCTGACATCTTTTCAATATTTTCAGATTTCTCCTATGCATTGTGAGAAACCTGCATTATCTATTACCTACTTCATAAAACAAGAGGATAGAATGAAAAACTTTAGGCAAACATTTCATAACATTGAAAATTCATGGTAAGAGGGAACACTTTGTACCATTATTTAATTAAATAGGATTAATATTTCTCCATGTTTGAAACAGGGATCAACCAAACAACTCATTTTTGATTCATCTGCCAATTTATTTGTTGTATTTGTATTTGTTTCTGACAACACTTATATTCTAAGACAGAGCAGTGCAATTTTGCTTACTAAATAACAAAATAATAAAATGAAATTGTGTGTGTATGTGTGTGTATTTGCACAAAGTGATCTAGGAGGGAAAGTGGCAAATTCTTTGCTGATGAGGCAAGCATTAATGTTTGTCATTTAAATCTGACCTGTCTATTTGTGACTGAGGGTTTAAAAATGTTTTGCAAGATAGGACAGTAATATCATCTTACTGCGTTAAAGACACCTATTAGTCATGTCCCAGACAAATTGGGATTTATGACTCAGACATAATTCTTCCAAGTAAGCCTGATGTTCATAAAAAGGCAAAGATATATGACTCAAAAATAACACTAAGATAGAAATAATTTTACACTTCACTTTACCACATTGACTTTCCTCTGGAATGGATCGCAAAATCACCGGGTTTTATGAATAAGCTTTTGTCAATACTACAGATGCATGTTTCCAAATTCTAAATCAAGCAAATTCTTGATTTGAGTAATACAAATGATCAGCTCCAGAGGAGGCAAGGGGAGATGTATATATAAGAACTATGCATTAAAGACTGATAGGCAGTCATACACATTTTTAAATGTCCCACAGCTGATGTTGATTGTGCCTTAAAGACAAAGTTAAGAATGTCACATATTACTCAAAATAACTAAGTTGTACTTTTCATCTGACAGTATCTCATTATATAGGATGAATTGTGTAAGAGCAGCATACGATTTTTGAGGGGGAGGTAGAGAATACATGGACTGATTGTAACACAGATAAAATATGACTTTTATCCTATATCTGAATAAATACTCCTAAGAGCATGGCAAAACATCATTCTTTGTGTACAGTGATTGCTCGAGGTAACATAAGTACAAATATTAAATTTCATTAAGGATAACAGCAATAATACTCTCTTTTCTTTGTGGACTATCAAGCCTTTCAACTTAAATACTTTGGGATTTTTCTCAAGCATTAAAGATGTAAATGACATATTGCCTCCAAGAAACATCTTTGTCTTTGAATAATGATCGAAGTTCTACTTATGCTGATAAATTAAAATCAAATAATTTTCAAAATTTCAGTGGCAGTAATTCTATCTTCTCTCAGTCTTGTCTTTTTAAATTATCTGTAAGAATCAGAGGCATCATTTTTTTTCCCTAGTGGAACATAAGCATTGCATTAGGTGAATACTAAAATGTGGATCTTAAAATGCATGGTATTTAATCATAATTAAATGATTTGCTTAATATCCCATGCCAGGAATTGTCGAAAGGGAATTACGTTAGAAAGAAAAACAATGCTCACTTACAACATTGTTGAAAACCATCATCAATTGGTAATTAGGAGTATTAAATATTACACTCTCACTCTGCTTCAAAATGAAAAAAGATTTTGTTTTATTCTAAGAGCCCTAGGTAAGAATCAACATCAAAAAAGAAATAAAAGAGTGATATTTGTTTTTTGAACACACTTCTCTCTTATATTATGATAGATAAACTCATACGATTGTGGTTTTACCATTAATTTCCCTGATAAGTTTGTGCAGGAATTTTAAAAATCAGGTCAGATGAGCAATTAAGCATATGAGGGGAGGTTTTGTCTCTGTTTGAGGTGACTAGCCAATATGATTCAGTCCCATGTTACCAGCTGTGTAATAATCACCCCACAAGTGTCAAAGTGTAGCTTGTGATTTAATTTGATTGTATATTGAGTATCCTATACTGTATATGTATTTGCTACCTGATATTTATTCTCCTACCTGTCTTGCTTACTGATCCCTTGTTTTACCATCCCTTGGGTAGGATGACTGTGTGCTCAAGTCACACATGATGCATATGATATCATATTTTGTCAATAATGACAGTCCTATTACTCGTTGTTACATTAGTTTATCCAACTCTTTTGTAGCTTGATGTGGAGGGTGACTCAGAAATGGCCAATGAGATATAAGGGAAATTCTACTGGGTAGGTCTTAGGAAAAAAACTACTTTTCTAGGAAACTGGAATAGAAGACAGTTTGTGAATTTCCTTTCTTTTGTATTATTTTCTTGAAAATACCTGGAGCTACTGGGTCCATGTCTTGAGCACAAGGTCACATATATTAGATCAAAATGCAACATGGGAGAATGGGAAGCCAGAAAAAAGTATTTGTATCCTGATGACAAAGACACTGTTAGCAGCTATACTGCTGACAACAACCACAATATGTAGATTTCCATTAAAAATGACAAAAATAATACTATATTTATTTAAGCCTATTAGATGGATTTTCAGATTCCTGTTATCATAAGAATTTCCAATTCTTACAATCCTTAGAAATTTAAAAAAGAGCTATATATAAATATTTATCTGAGAATTAAAAACAAGTGATTTTTTGCATAGGTGTGAAAATTTAATATATAAATAGAGATGAATCAACAGTTAGTAGTTTCCTCTATTCACATATTAAATCATAATATTCAAAATCATAATTTATTTTTAATAAAAAATAAGTTACATAATTAGTGAATGAAAATAAACTTGTTACTGAAAATAAAAATTAGGTAGGGCTGAATGCGCACTGGGTATGAAAGTGGATGACTTTCAGTGCTTATTATATAAAATAAGGTTGCATTAAGGGTTAATTTTACATTCATTATATTTCTTTTTGTGTTTTTAAATTAACATATTTTATTTAAATACAGAATATTATGAATTTTATTTTCATTAGTAATTCACTATGAAACAGAAGCATACAATTCAAATTCACCAAGGAGGGCTCCAGAATGTTCTAACATTTTCTCTAGTTTATATTAAAGAATGTTGTAGTAGATTGACTTATGTCCCCCCAAAACTCATTGAAACTTTAATTGTGTCCCCCAAGTTTTATTTATTAGAAACTTAGCCCCCACTGTGACTTTAAGAGGGACTGAAATCCCGTTATGGTGACTGGAAAGTGGACTTGAAGAGGTGTTTGGATTGTAGGACCGTGCAGTAGTGAATGGATTAAAAATGGTGGTCAGGGGGTGTGGTTCTGAGGGCTTTAAAAGAAGAGAGAAGAGAATCTTTCTCTGTCTCTCTCTGCTCTCTCTGCTCCACCATTTTGTGCAATGAGACCATCGGGTCATTGCTGCCACCACCAAGACCCTCATCAGATGTCTTCCCTGCACTGCAGACTTCCCAGCCTCTGAAACTGTAAGTGACAAATTTTGTTTTCTTATAAATCACCCAGTTCTGAGTATTTTGTTATAAGTAACAGAAATGGAATAATATAGAAAATTGGTACCAGAGAATTGGGGTGTTGCTTATAACAGACAAGTGAAAATGTGGAAATGGCTTGGGAACTAGGTGTTGAGGAGAGACTGGAGGAATTTGCATGACTCAGAAGAAAACAGAAAGACAAGGGAAAGTTTGGAATGTCTTAGAGACTGGTTACATGGTGGTGAGCAGAACGCTGATAGAAATATGGATAGTAAAGACCATTCTAAGGAGGTCTCAGATAGAAATAAGAAGGAGTTTATTAGAAACTGGGGCAAAGATCACTTTTGCTGTGAACTGTCAAGGAATTTGGNAACAGATATGAGGTTGTTGGGAGGGAGGGGGGTGGAAGAAATTTCTAAGCAGAAAAGCATTTGGGAAGCTGCATGGCTATTTGTAACAGGCTATGCTGAGCTATGGTGGCAAAGGGATGACATAAAGCCAGAATTTGAAAGGGAAGCAGAGCATAAAGTTTTGGAAAATTTGCAGCGTGGCCACATGGTAGAGAAGCAGAGAGCATTTTCAGAAGGAAAATTCAATGGTGCTAAGAAGATTAACACAAAAGTAGAGGATTATCAAGAGAAGGAGAGAAAGGCCCTGAAGGCTTTGATGAAGCCTCTGGGACCAGCCCTTCCATTTCAGGCCCAAAGGCCTAGAGAGACAGAACGGTCTTGGGAAACAGGCCTGAGGCATCCTTCACAGGCACGCTGCTCAGGACCACCTCAGGAAGCTGCTTCTAGCAACAGCACCCCAACTGCTTTGGCTGTTCCAACACTGGCTAAATTCACCCCAGGTTGGCTGGACCCACAGCTTTGGAAAATACAAGCCAGAAGTCTTGGTGGACTCCACATGGTGTTAGATCTGCAGACTTGCAAAATGCCAGAGCTGGGAAGGCTTAGGAGTCACCACCCCAATTTCAAAGGATGTACAGAAAAGACTGAGGGCCCAGGCGGAGATCTGTCACTGGAGTGGGGTCACCACAGACAGCCTTTGCTAGAGCAATGCTGGATGGTAATGTGGGGTCAGAGTTATAGCAGAGAATCCCCAACAGTGCCAGGCCTATTGGAGCTGTGAGAAGTGGGACCTCCATGGAGATCTCAGACTTGTAGAGCTACCAGAGTAAATGCCAGCCTGTGAGAGCTGAAGTGTGGTCCGAGACCAGGAAAGCCATTGGAATGGAGCTGCCTGATGACTTGGGTACCCAACCCCCCACACCAGCAAAGAGAGGAGGTCGAACGTGGAGTCAAAGTATCTGATTTGCCAGCTTTGAGATTTAATGTCTTCCCTACTGGGTTTCAGACTTGTTTGCACCTGTTACACCTTTCTTTTGGCCTATTTCTTCCTTTTGGAATGGGAATGTGTACCCTATATTTGTCCCATCATTGTGTCTTGAAAGTAGA
>NW_007737325.1:26395-27006 GCF_000696425.1 Galeopterus variegatus | reverse complement strand
AAGTGAATATATTTGCATATGAAAATACATGAGTTTTGGGGGGCAAGGGTCAGAATGTAGTAGATTGAATTATGTCCTCCCAAAACTCCCTGAAGCTTGAATAGTGTCCCACAAGTTTTATGTATTAGAAACTTAGCTGCATTGTGACTATTAAGAGGGTGGGAAATCCTTTTATGTTAATTGAAAGGTGGAGCCTTGAAGAGATGATTAGGTGCAGAACTATGCAGTAGTGAACAGATTAAAATTGGTGGTCATGGGTGTTGTTCTGAGGGTTTTAAAAGAAGAGGAGACTCTGTCTCTCTTGCTCTCTCTCTGCACTCTGCTCCCACCATCTTGCAATGTGAGAGAGACCCTTGGATGGACTTTGAACTTCCCAGCCTCAGAAACTGTAAGCAGTAAATTTTGTTTTCTTTATAAATCACCCACTCCCAGGTATTTTGTTGTAAGCAACAGAAATGGACTAACACAACACCTTTGTTCAAGAATTGAATTGTGTGGCATCTTTGTCCCATTGAATTGTGTGGCATCTTTGTCCATTGGGAGAGGGCATGTAAAGATTTACTTTTGCACTCTCAATCTATCCCATTGATCTGTATGTCTGTCCTTATACC
>NW_007737325.1:23067-25519 GCF_000696425.1 Galeopterus variegatus | reverse complement strand
GACACTGAGGGTTGCGATCCCATTACCGGTCATGAAAAAAGACAAAAAGGAAAAAAAAATATATATATATCATCTTCTAATTCATGAACATAAAATGCCTTTCTATTAAATAAGGATTCTTTAATTTATTTCAACAATTTGATAAAATTTTATAAAATTTTACTGTTAATTCTTGTTTAAATATTTGGCAGAGTTCCCCAAAGGTGCCATCAGGGCATGGATTTTCTTTTGTGAGAAGAGGATTTTTGTTTTGTTTGTTTAAATCACTAAGTCAATTCACTAAATCACCAAGTCTGTTCAGATTTTGTATTTGCTGTTCAAATTTTCTAAATCTCCTCAAATCAATTTTAGTAGTTTGTGTTTCTTTGTAAATTAGTTCATTTACTGTAAGTTGTCTAATTTCTTGGCATA
Organism: Galeopterus variegatus; assembly: GCF_000696425.1. Lineage (NCBI taxonomy): Eukaryota > Metazoa > Chordata > Mammalia > Dermoptera > Cynocephalidae > Galeopterus > Galeopterus variegatus. The sequence goes on along the minus strand of NW_007737325.1, from coordinate 25,108 downwards.
TAGTTGGTCCAAGTAATTTCTTATAATGATTTTTATTTGGGTATCATTAGTGATGATTTCATCCAATTCATTCTACCTAAACATTTGTAAATTCTGTTGACCTTTTCAAAAATCCATCTTTCAATTTATCTGATGTTCTCTATTGTTTTTTAATTCTTTATTTCACTAATTTCTGCTCTAATCTTTTTTATTTTATTGTTTTTGCATGCTAACATAAGTTGCGTGTTAGGGAAACATATAAACCATTTACTTTTTAGAAATTTGCCCTTTTTTCTAGTTTCTTAAGTTGGAAGGTTTAAGTACTTACTTAATTTTTCTTCTTTAACATAAATGTTTACAACTATAAGATTCCCTTTAAAGGTTGCTTTACCTGTATCCCATACATTTTGATACTTTGTATTTCCATTTTAATCCATCTCAAACTATTTTCTAATTTCTGTGATATCTGTTTAAGTCATTGGTTGTTTAGGAGAGTATTGTTTAATTTCCACATTTTTGTGAATTTCCCAGATCTCTCTTTATTATTGATTTTGAATTTTATTTCATTGTGATCAGAGAACTTACTTTGTTTACATTTATCAAGGCTTGTTTTATGAGCTGTCTTGGAGAATTTTTCCATGAGTGCTTGAGACAAATGTGTAGTTTGCTATTATTGGGACATTACATATGAAGGAACAAAAATCAAAACTAAGAGTTGGGTTTTTTTTTTTTGTTTGCTTTTTGTTATTATTTTTAAACAAAGGAGGGAGAGAAGAAAGGATAGTAATTGGATTAAATTCCAGAAAAAGGTGCCGTGAGATGAGAAAGCTTTATTGAATATTTGAAAGAATTTTCAGGCACAAACTCTATGAATACTAGGTGTAATCATGGGTTTTGATAATACTATCTGTGTCTGCTGAGCAGGATAATAAAATGGAACTAATGGAGATAATAATTGCTCTTCTGAATAGAAAAGTAAGTAAACTGATTATTCGTTCTGAAGACTTCATTAGACTGGAAAGCACATTTAACACTTGGATGGGAGAGACTGGAAATTCCCACTGCCTCATTTGACAAGGGTGGGAAGCTCAGAAAATAATTCTTGATAATACAGCTTCCTGCTCCAGCCAAAGACCCACTGTCTGTCATTTTGTGGGATGTCTCATAGCCATTCAACAGAGAATCAAAGGATTTGACCTTTCAAAATCTACTAGAAAGGAGCATTCTTTCTTGACTAACAGAAAACAGACATAATGACCTTCATGATAAAATTTATCTCAACTATTCCCACAAGTAACAAGAATGTTTCAGTATTGATTTCCCTGAATCTCCTGATGTAACAATTTGTTGTATGCATCTGAGTTAATGATCATATTGTATATCATTAACCTTGGATATTTAAATAGCCATAATCCCTGGGCATATTGTGTGTCAGCCATTGCTTTAAACCTTTATTAGAATCACATAATATCTTTTATCAAAATAATAAAAACTAATATGCACTAGTTTACTGCAATTCATAATTTTGAAGTTCATCCTAGATCCCAATTATTGGTCAAATCCATGGCCTTCTTACTCTGCCCATGTGCTCTTTGTAGCCCAGGCTGCTAGACTCCCTGAAACATTACAACCATTTTCTTATGGTGTGACTTTAAACCAGGTGTATCTGAAATAAATGTGTGTTGTATGTGTAGGAGATTCCAGGCATGATTGGAGAGAAGCTTCATTAGACTTTAAAGGCAAATAAATTTTCTTTATTCATCATTGTATCCTAGTGTGTAGAACAATGCACAGTACAAAATTGAAGTTCATTAAATACTTGATTAGCTAATCAGTTTGTTTATGTTTTCAGAATACTAAGCCAGTTACCTTAAAATCTCCAGTTATCAACTGAGAACGCATGAACAATTTCTTATTACTAGGCATAGGGTGATAATTGTGGAGCTGGGTATGCAGTTCCTGAGGATAACAAGCAAGATCTATTTTCAGAAAGAAAAACTTTAAAGTGGAGCTAATAAGCTTCAGCAAACTCTCTCCCCCCCCCCCCCCCCCCCCCCCCCCC
>NW_007737325.1:4821-22907 GCF_000696425.1 Galeopterus variegatus | reverse complement strand
GAAAGAAAAACTTTAAAGGGGAGCTAATAAGCTTCAGCAAACTCTCTCTCTGCCCCCCCCCCCCATATTCCTGGAACAAGAATTCATGGAGAAATAGTTAAAAACATCCAGGCTCAAAGACCTTGTGCACACTGAATTCTAGATCTTTGATAAAAAGGAGTTAATCCAATCTAAGGCTTTAGTGTACAGCAGATTCTGGCCAGTAACTATGTAGGAACTGAGTGAATAAGTGTGCAAAAAGAAAGCTTCAGTGACTCCAGCTGAAGGTGGTGAGAAAGAGAAACCTTGACCTTAAGAATCTCTACAATCTGAATCAAAAGAAATCATTTAAGTATACTTCAAATTTTGAGGGTATTGCTGCTTAGCTCAGTTGGTTAGAGCAAGGTTTTATAACACCAAGGTCAAGGGTTCAAATCCCCCTACCAGCCAGCTGCTGGTAATAAAACAAAACAAAACAGAATAGAATAAAACAAAAACAACTTTGAATACTCCCCATCTCCCTAGTGTTGCAATTCTAGCTTTACTTAAATCCTGGCATTCTCTTTCCAGTGCAGTAAGTGTTGCAATATTTGAGCAATGAAAGAACATTATCCTCTATACTGAACTCCTTTAAGATGTACACTTGAAGTGTCGGTGATATGTGACTGGTTTGCTTAAAGAAATAATTAAGGTTAAAAAGCATATAAGTTTAAATCATTACAGTTTTATCAAAACTGTATATGAAAACTGAAAATATTGTAAACTTGAGAGTTCTTTTGTGGTCAAAAGCTGAATTTGAGGAAGCAGAAAGATAGGCTGAAAGTTAGTTAATGCAGAATCAGTGGGAAAAAATTATTTCCAGATCATAGAAAATTGATCCCTTTATTTGGACTAGATTTGGAGTATTTCTTCAAGTCTAAGAGATCGGGGGAACTGAGAACAGCCAGTCTCTGGTCTCCTGAATGGCCCTGGTGGCTAGATGGCACTTGATATTTAGCTGGTTTATGAAACTGATATGTGAAGTTCCTTTTTTTAAAAAAAGTAATTGTATTAATTTTTTCAGGATATTAATATATTCAACATCATACAATTTAATCATTTTTGGGGCCCTTTACCAATTTCTCACTATACCCCCCCCCACCTGCCTCTTTATCACCTCTAGTAGCCTTAGTTCTGTTCTCTCCTTTTGAAAGTTTAATGAATTATTGTAATTGTATCTTTCTTTCTTCTTTTTTTGTTTTTTTTTTTTTTAGCTCCTATTTATGAGTGAGGACATGCAGTCTTTCTCTTTCTGTGCCTGGCTTGTCTCACTTAACATAATTTTCTCTAAGTTGTTCCATGTTGCTGTGAATGGCAGGATTTCATTCTTTTTATGGCAGAGTAGTATTCCATTGTGTATATATAGCATATTTACTTTATCCATTTGTCCTCAATGGACATTTAGGTGAGTTCCAATTCCTGTCTGTTGTAAATAGAGATGTGATCAACATGGGAGTGCAGTTATCCCTTCGACATGATGATTTCCATTCCTTTGGATATATACCCAGTAGTGGGATTGCTGGATGATATGGCAATTCTCTCTGTAGTTGTTTGAGAAACCTCCATACTGTTTTCCATAATGACTGCACTAATTTACAGTCCCACCAGCACTGTAGAGGGTTCCCTTTTCTCCACATCCTTGCAAGCATTTTTTATTCTCTAACTGGGGGGAGATGATATGTCAATGTGGTTTATATTTGCGTTTCTCTGATGCTTAGTGATGTTGAGCATTTTTTCATGTGTCTGTTGGTGATTAGTATATCTCCCTTTGGGAAATGCCTATTTAACTCCTTAGACCATTTTTAAATTGGGTTACTTCTTTTTTTCCTCTTCAATCTAAATTGGGGAGGGAGAGACAGGAGGGAAGAGGAATGGGATATAGGGTCACAAAAATAAATTACAATGTGTATTGAGAAGCTAAAATAAAAAATAATAAATTAAATTAAAAATAAATAAATAAATAAAAGTAATCCCCTTGATCAGATAACACCCATTTTGGAAGAGTTGACTGCTGACTCCCTGAACCCATCTCAATTTCCATATAGAAATGTGCTCTGCTGGAGCACTTTCCATTATGTGCTTGACCCAAACTCTCCTTTCTGTGGATCACTAAGAGCATGGGTGATTGTGTGCTTTGTACTGCTTCTCTGTTTCTGAGATGCTCATAGTAAACCTATGGCTATTGGCATGGTCATGCCATTTGTATGTCACATATGAACAATTTAGACTGAATCTAGACGAGGAATGATTTAAAAAAAAAGTAAAAGAAAAAGCAAGACGTTTGGAATGTCTAACCTGAACTACAGGAAGCAAAACAGGCAGATGATAGCTTTAAATACAAAAGGGCTAGCATTTGGAAGAAAGAACTGCTTCATAAGGCAGAACTAGGAACACGGAAATAAAAAGAAGGTAGTTTTCAGCTCAATTAAAGAGGATATTTCCAGAGTTGGAGTTGTTCATTAATTTAATGATCTGCTTCATAAAGTGAAGAGTTCCTGGTGTGGGATATTTTCAAGCATAGGCTAGACGATAATTTGTTATGGGTATTTAGAAGAGACGCATAGAGGGTTGGAGTTTAAGCTAATGGCCTTAAAGATTCATTTCTATTTATTCGGAGTACTCACAGTGACTCAAAGTAGAGTAATATGTTACATGAAAATGGCCAAAGGAAACTAAATAATCTAACTATATATCGAACGTTATGTGTTAAGTGTTAGAAAGAGTAGATAGTACGACAAAAAAATTATTTTCATGCTTTGATTAACAGGTAATGTACAAAGGAATATTTGCAACTAACTCGAAGCTTAAAAATAGTGATTTATCTTTACCTATTTTAAAATTCACATGTTCAAATTGATTTACAAGATATTTATAATTTTTCTCATGAAACATACAGTAAGCAAAAATGAAGATCTGTGCAGATGTTTGCTAAAAGTTCTCAAATTCTGAATAATTGAATGCTGAATTAATATACTTTAGTTATTTCCTTATCCTGGAAATCCTTAAAGGCAGGAACATACACCTATTTCTTTTGGTATTTTTAGCACCTAGTAAAATGCCAGGTTTTTAATTGGTGCTCATAAATGTCATTTGAATTAAACTGAGTGGATACACAATCTATGTTGTTTCTCTTACAGTTTCAATTTATTCTCATCTTACATCCATATTGTAAGAAAATAACAAAAATAATAAAGTAGAATCACACATATAAGCACTGCACAAATGAGCAGAAAAGTATTATGTGTCATACAATTGGTAAAATTTAGGCTGACCTATGCCAACAGCAATATTAATTCTTCAGGTACTGAAAATAGCTTCAGGCTACAGAGAAATAATTTACTCTGAGAAACAATGGGGAATATTTCTTAAACATTAACAGGAGAGGAGTGATTTTAGCCCCCCCAAAAGCAAATAGTGGTTCCAAGGAATTAAAAAACAAATATCTGCAAATGGAAATGTGTTTATTACTTATTCTCTATTAATTTGTATCTGGCTGCGTTGCATTTCTTATAGTGTGAATCTGTGCTAAAATCCATTGATTTGGAAAATAGTAGTGATATTTCTTTCCTGCTTTCATAAACTATCAAATAATTTAGCTGTCCTTCCAATGGAGTTTTTGCTGAATGGAAGAAGTTTTTCTCCAGTATTAAGTTACCACATCACAATAGAATTCTGAGCTTAGACATTTGCTAAATTTTTAGCACCTTTAGGATGACATATTTGGCTGAAGCATCAATGTACCTATTTAGCAAAAGAAAACGTATCAGTGATTGCAAATATTCTCAATATTTCATTGAGAATATTTATTCATTGCTCCAATTTTTAAGTTAAAAAATAAAAACAGGGCCGGCCCGGTGGCGCACTGGATAGTGCGCCGCTTGGGAAGCGCGGTGGCGCTCCCGTCCGAGGGTTCAGATCCCACATACCAACCGGCTCCCGCTCACTGGCTGAGCGAGGCGCGGGAGCAACACCAAGGTTTGCAACCCCGTTGCCGGTCCCTGGTCCGGTATGGGGGCAACACTGAGGTTTGCGATCCGTTGCTGGACTCGGAAAAAAAAAAAGACAAAAGACAAAAAAAATAAAAATAAAAAAATAAATAAAAAAAAATAAATAAAAAATAAAAACAGCTTACATTATAATTGAAACAAGAAGATATATTAGAAAGTAGAAAAATAAATCTCTTAAATGAAATGTGGCTTAAAATATTTAATCATTACTTAATGTTCTAAATGAATGTCTGGTGAGACCAGGAAACTTAGAAATTTCAAAAATGAAAGTAAACCTCCCAAAAAACTAAGATGAATGTACATTGAGTGATCTCATTTTCATTCTCTTAACACCAGTTTCTTATACAAAAAAAAAAAAAGGAAAATCATTTCTGACATCCCCTCTAGTTTCCTTTCCAAATGCCTCTTATTTTTTTAGAAATATGAGACTCTCTAATAGCCAGGCTGCTATTTGTGGGCCAGATTGGCTTGCACATAATTATGTAGAGAAGCTTAGAGAAATCATAATAAATGGATTTCCCACTGGAGAATATATTAGTTTGTTTGGGCTGCCATAACAAAATACCACAGACTGAGTGGCTTAAAATGAAATTTATTTTCTTACAGGTTCTGGTGACTGGAAGTCCAAAAACAAGGTGTTGGTATGGTTGGTTTTCTCCTGTGGCTTCTCTTCTTGGCTTACAATGGAGGCCTTTATACTGTGTCCTCACATGATCTTTCTACTGTTCATGTGCATTACTGATGTTGCTTTATGTCTTCAAATTTTCTCTCCTTATAAAGACAATAGTCACATTGTATTAAGACCCAGCTTAAAGGCATAGTTTTAACCTAATCAACTCTTTAAAGACTCTATCTCCAAATATGGTAGTTACATTTTGAGGTATTGGGGTTTAGGGCTTCAACATATGAATACTGGGGGAGGACACAATCCAGCCCATAACAATGAGTTACCATATTTACCAAAGAGAAGTCTGATTAATTATTACATTTTATACACCTTTCTGTATGCATAAAATTGTATAGTTTTCTTTATGATGCTGAGGCAGTCTCCAGTACTATGAAGAGAACTAGAACAATATTTCAGAGACTACCCAACAATGATCAATAGAATGAAACAAGACCTGTACCTCTTGCCATACACCAAAATCAACTCAAAATGAATTAAAGACTTAAGTATAAGACCTGAAACTATAAAACTAATAAAAGAAAGCATAGAGGAAACACTTCAAGATGTAGGACTAGGCAAAGACTTTATGAATAAGACCCCAAAAGCGCAAGCAACTGAAGAAAAAATAAATAAATGGGATTATATCAAACTAAAAAGCTTCTGCTCAGCAAAGGAAAAAATCAGCAGAGTAAAAAGACAACCTGCAGAAGGGAAGAAAATATTTGCAAAGTATACATCTAACAGGGGATTAATATCAGAATATACAAGGAACTCAAATACACAGTAAAAAAAGCAAACAACCTAGTTAAAAAATGGGCAAAGTAGCTGAACAGAGATTTTTTGAAGGAAGACATACAAATGGCCGATATGTACTTGAAAGAATGCTCAACATCACTAATCATCAGGGAAATGCAAAGCAAAAACACACTGAGATATCATCTCACCCCGGTTAGACTGGCTATAATCAAAAAGACTGAGAATAACATATACTGGCGAGGATGCAAAGAAAGGGGAACTCTTCTATACTGTTGGAGGGACTGTAAATTAGTATAACCACTATGGAAATCAATTAGGAGTACAGAGAAAAAGTATGCTGATTATTTTAATAATATAAATCAGATGAGAAATATCAGGAAGATGTGATTTCCATTATCACCTCACAGTTTTAGATCTTTTATAGCATCCATTTAATTTCGTTATATAGTATTTTCCATTGTTAAAACTTCTTTTGAAATAATGTTGTCTACCACTTAAGAAAGAGAAGAGTGTACAATTCACAATCTTTCTAATGCTCCCAGTCTTTTAAAATACAACAAATCACACAAAACTTTAAGACACTAAAGTCAATTATTTGGAAAATTATAAGAATGGTATGCTTACTGGGCACCATTAAATCAATCCTTCTGTATATGTTAGGATACTAGTCAGATAAGAATGTAACAAGGGTGTGTTCCAAAAAGATGAAACCTAAGTAAATTGAAATGTAAGTAAAAGGTGTTTACATTTTAATATCTAATATACTCTAGCCCAATTGCTAGCTCCTTTCTTCTCCTTTAAATATCATAGAAAGCCACTAAAATGGTGAACAGGGCATTCATCACATTTTCATCCCACAGTAGAAATAGATGAATAGAATGTCAAAAGCAATGAGAAGGAAAATTACGCAACATGTCCTTTTTGAATATCTATAAAAATGCCCAGAGTCTTGCAGCACACTCTAACTGAAATGTAATGAGCAGGAACAGACAATGCATATGCAATCTCATGAATATGCCATTTGGGGAGGTGGAAAGTGTTTCTCAGCTAAAATAAAGTGTTCACTTGACCCTGCTTCCCCTAAAGCCACAGTTCTATTTGTTCCCTACAATACAGAGAAGAAATTCATATTCTGAAACATGTGGCATGCACCTCCATCTCTGTTCTTCAAAACAAACAAAATGGCTATTTTGAAAAAGAAAAAAATAACATTACTGTACATGTAATCTATATATAAAGAGAAATATTCAAATAATATTTATATCATATGCAGAATGTAAGCTTTCCTGTTCCTCTTTGTTTTGCCTCAATCTTAGAGAAAATTTTCAAAATTTTTAAAATTTTTTACATATTTATTGAGGTGCTTCTAAATAATATCTTTATAACCCCACTCCTTATTATGCAAAATTTGTACAAATTGTACTGACTTCTCATTTTGAAAGGAGGGGAATTTAGCACTACCACTGTCCTTAACTTTCCCCAGTTTTTACTATGTAAAATACAGCTTTTTTACATATGATATCCATATGCACACATCTGCATATATGTATATGTATGTTATTTTGTCACTACTGATGTCTATATATGTATTTTTATATTTGCTAGATTTTTGTAGTAGATGTAGTGAGGAAATGTTCCCAATTCTTCACCCCAACCTTTAACAATGACTGTTTTAATATGATTTTGTAGCTCTTCTCATTAAGCCATAGCATATATTCCCCCAATGCTTGCATTTGCTCTGAACTTGTAACTTGCTATGACCAATAGAATGTGGTAGAATTTATGGTATGCCAGTTCTGAGTCTAGGGTGTGTTCACTCCTAGTGTTTCTACTGGATGACGAGTTTATCATTACAATGAGTCTGGACAAGCTTGCTGGACATGAGGGAGCACGTGGAGAAAAGCCCTGTTATCCCAGCTGCCATAATATTTGACCAGCTTACACTCAGTCGACTCCCAATATCTGAGAGAGCACATCCAAGCTCAGCAAAGGTGACTGACTGCTTCTCCCACAACTCTCCTATGGAGCCCGCTTACCATCAAAAGAATGACCCACCTGATATCTAGACTTGGGAGTAAAAATAAGCACTTTTGTGGGTTAACACTGAGGTTTGGTTGGCTATTACTAAGCATCATCACAAAAATGTATAATCAGCACATTCTTAATGTTTTTCTTTCCTCTCTTCAATTTCACTAAGATAATTCAACTCTATAATCATGATAGTTTTTCAAGATTCTAAATGTTTTCAAGGCCTATTTTTACCCTAGAATTTATTTTATTGCCTAATGGGGTTAGTTCCATGTTTCTTGGAGTCCAAGCTTCTTCCTTCTTGAATTCCTTTTACATTTATTGAATATGTCCTTGAGTAATTTTTTCATACAGTCACATGGGAGATTAACTGAGTTTTTTCATAAGTAAAAATGACTTCTTTTCACCATTATACTATATTGCTATGTTTGCTGATTGTATAATTCTATGTTTAAATAGTGTACTGATAAGTATTAAATTAATGCTTCATTGATGTTTTAACAATTTTTTTTTGTTCCATCATTCATTGAGATTGGTTTTCAGTATGCTTTTTAAAGTCCAAATAATTTTTATTTCTCCACAGTTATTTTTTTATTTTGTTCTTTTTTTTTTCAAATAATGTGCTTTTTCTCTTCATTTTTTTTCTCTATTTCATATCGCAATTAACTTTTTAATTTAATTTTTTGGCTCCCCTGTTTTATTCATATTATTGATTTTTCAGATTTTTTTTTTCTTTCTCTCTATTCTGGAACATTTTCTTTACTCTTTGTTAACTTTCTATGAATGCTTTATTTCATGAATTGCCATTCAATTTTTTGCGTGTTTTTCCCCTTATATATATATTTTTTTTTTCTAAGTACCTATTTTAATATGAAAGCTGTATAGAATCTGTTTGGAAATGGTAACTTACTTTCTACTTTTTTTTTTTCTTCCTCCTGGATCAATTTGTTCTTTTTTGTATTATTTGTTCTATTTGTGTACTTTCATATTTTGCTTTGTGTTGTATGTTCATCCTATGTAAAGGATATGTTGATTCAAATAGGCTGTTAATGCAGATTTTCTCTGACTTTACCAGTGTCTAATTTCTGGTCAAAATGTGTCAAAAAACTTTGCATTAATATGTGTATGAAGAATGTAAGTGACATGTCCAAACCACTCTTTTCCCTCCCAAACTAATGGCAGTTCTACTCTGTGTTAATGCAGATTTTCTCTGACTTTACCAGTGTCTAATTTCTGGTCAAAATGTGTCAAAAAGACTTTGCATTAATATGTGTATGAAGAATGTAAGTGACATGTCCAAACCACTCTTTTCCCTCCCAAACTAATGGCAGTTCTACTCTAGGGATGTAGTTCACACTTGGGGGTACACAGAATTGAGCAACTCAGATACACTTTTTTAAAAAATATATTAGAGCAAGTACTGAACTGCACATAAAGGAATGGGGAAATTGGGCTGAGCTGGCCAATGCTTTCATGCAGTGTTAAACCTTTAATCTATGATTCTGATTATTACACCTTCGACACACTTGCTCTTGATATGTGCTGATTAGGTCCCTGTGAAGAAGTGGGGGTGGAGGGGATTGAGGGAATAAATAACATGAAAAAAAGGTTTAGTATGAAAAATGAGCAGTTCACATATCCACTGCAACATCCTCTTCTGTAAGCTCTGAGCTGTTGTATCTGTCATGATTACATGTGATGTTCATCATTCAATGATCCATCTAAATCTTTGCTGATATCCAACCTCTTTCCTCCAGTCAGTGCCTTCTGTAAATTTTTGTTTATATTTCAGCGGCTTTGGAAAAAGAGGAAAGAAAATGCAGGTGTTTGTTCTGCCATTTTTTTCTTAGAATAATACTCACCACTTAACTCTTGGTCATCTGGACTTCATCTATGTACTCAATTGGCATTATATACTGTATCTAAAGGTCTCATTTTACTTGACTTATCACCAAAATAGTAAGTAAGAAATGACTCTATATCTTTCAAAACTATTTCTTATTACAATATCCATCAATGTGGAACATGTTCAAATATAATAATCTTATTAACTTTTACACACTACTTTTACCAGAAAATTATTTGCTTTCCAGGTTGAACATGATCATGTGTACCCTCTTCTATTAAAGAAGGACTTTCAGAGGTAAAGGAGTTAAGCATCTGTGTTGCTTTGCTGAATCCTCCAAACACATGCTTATTCTCATTTTCTGCTACTTCTCTAAGATGTAAGATCAACATATGGTAAAACTTAGAGAAATTTATTGGAAAAAATACATACTAAGTTGTGACCACTTATGACCCCACCTCCAAAACACCCATAGAACAGTTTGACAACTTCACACTTGACTCTAGAGAAAGATTTTGATGGTCTATCTTAATGAAAATTAAAATAACGTTCTGTGGGAGAGTACAACAACTAATGGGGGCTTACCTGTAGAGAATCCATCTTTCATTCTGGGTACCCAAGCATGATGGACTGAGAGTTGGCAAAGTGTTGACACACATAGAATTCCTTGTCAGCTCTATTCCCAACTCATTCTTAAAAATGAAGATTCACAAGAATGACCTGATATTTGAAAAATTCTGAAATCTAAAATAAATAACTCAATATAAACAAAGGAGAAATGGCCTTGAAGTACTCTGCAGAAGATTGTGTATTTGAAAACAAACTAAACAAAAATTGTAGTAACATCCTTAGAGAGATTTCTCAAATCTTATGTGTTTTAACCAGCATATGATATTATGATTAAGCAACAATCATATGTTAAAAAAATTCTAAGTTAAAAATAGTTAATTGTACGAGTAATTAGAAGGGATGGAATATCTTCCTATATCTCCCAAAACACAGTCTCCTCCCCCCCGACAAAACCCAAAAGACAAGAGATTCTTTATTTTTTGTGTTTTTAAAGGATGACAATGGCCTAAAATATTAATCCAAGAAAGACATTGTATAATAACTGAAAACAATAGCAAAGAACATTATGTGTTATTATGAGAAACACGTCCTGAACTGAAGGAAAATGTGAGGTGTCAAATTGAAATAACCTGCTGCATGCCAAATAAAATAAAGAAGAGCACAGCTAGACAAATTCGTGTAACACTGCAGAAAATAAGATAAAACATCCTAAAATCTCCAGTAATACCAAAAAGTCAACATAAATCAGACTGACATCAGAATTATTAAAATGCTTGATGAGCAAAAACAATAAAGCAAAAACTAAAAACTTAAAGGAATATAATTTATATTTAGTCAATATATTAGTTAAATATGAAACAAAACAAAACAAAACATTTTCGCACGTAGATTCAAAAAACCTATCCCCATAGAAATTTCCTGGAAAAATGCTTTTGAATACATTTAGAAAATTGAAAGAGTAAAACAGGATGATAACATTGTATCCCCAAACAGTTTAAACAACCTGGTAAATCAGTCAAAGCCCCAGAATAACAACTCCACTGAGATCTTGAATGGGAGAATGGGTTTTAGCAGGAAAGTTGCCAGGAATAAAGGAAGTCCTTAAAATAGACAGTATTACCGAGAGTTTGGCTCATTTGAAAATATAGAACAAACTCCCAGAATACAGGAATAATAAATGGGCTAACAGAAAACTCTAAGAAACAAAAGTTACGGTACAAATATTAAAAACTTGGCCCACATGAGGACACAAAATAGGTACACTATAAAGAAATATAATAACATTGATGTTAGTGAATGCATGGAACCAATAAAAAGCTGGAAGGTATTAGAATTATGAAAAATATGACATGTTTGTTCTCCAAAGATTAAAATAAGAATAAGAAAAAAGCTGCATAACATTAAATAAGCTGTGTGTTATAATATGATTGGATATTAGCTGCATGTGTTTATTTAAATTTATATAATTAGCCTAAAATACAGTTTAAAATTCATCTCTTTAGTCTCATTAGCCACATTTCAAATTTCTCAATAGTTGCATATACTTGTGGCTACCATACTGGACAGTTCAAATATAGAGCATTTTCATCGTAATGAAAATGCTATTGAACCGTGCTGATATAGTGTTACACGAATTCAACAAAAATTTAAATATGCAAGTTAAGATTCTATTTGTTAAGTATATTTTTTAGTCAGGTTGGACTTCTATAACAACATACTGTAGACTGAGTGACTTAAACAATATTCTATTTCTCACAGTTCTGAAGGCTGAGAAGTCCAAAGTCGAGGTGCTCGCAGGATCAGTGTTTGGTGAGGGTTCTCTTCTTGGTTTGCAGTCGAGCATCTTCTTGTTATATCCTCATATGTTTTTCCCTGCTACATGCATGAGAAGAGAAATAAGAAAGAGAGAGATCTCTGCTCTTCCTCTTCTTATAGAGCACTATTTCCATCATGGGGGCTCTATCATGACCTTATCTAAACCTTCCAAAGGTCCCACCTTCAGATACCATCACATTGGAGAGTAGGGCTTCAACATGTGAACTTTGTAAGGACACTTTCAGTCCATAGCAGTATATCTATATCTGAATATATAAAGTATAAAGAAATGCATGGGAATGATATTCACAAATTCAGGTTATTGAATTATGACCACGATACTTTATCATATAGATAATCTTTATATCTAGATCCACATTCACATCCTTTGGTTGAAATGATCTTTTCTAATAGGATTTTTCACTCTGTCACTGAGTTTAATTAAGCCAAAACAAAATCTGTAATCTTCCTTTCCTAAAGAGTCCTTAGTTCTAATTTTTTTTAATACTTATCTTGAAACCATCTTCCTTCACTTTTTGATGTCCAAAACTGAATCAGTTTTTCTAGGGCCATAACTCTGTCCTGTTAAGTCCCCTTCCTACCTGACTCTGTTTATTCTATCCATTCATTTTGTTCTTCCCCAGCTATAGTGAGGATGTTTCTGGATTCCAGCAGTCTGGGAAAAAGAATCTTCAGCACTTCCTATGACAGACACATTTTAAAAACAATTGTCTTTCAGCAAGATTAAAGCAGTTATTCTAAATCACTCTTAAATAAGCTCTATCTTCTGTCTCTCCCACATTTAGGTAGTTTTCCAACTTTCTCAGGTAAACTTTTCTATAAAAATCAATTGATAAGGATTATTTTCATGATAAAAATGTTTGTAGATTTGTCACTCACTACTGGATTTAAATCTATTAAAAGCATTTTGCAATTTATTTCCAATGAGCTTGCCAGAGTCTTTGTTTTAGCTCATGTTCTGTCACTCTGCTGCTTATTTCATTCTCTATTTAATACTACTTATCTCTTAATAACTGCCTCCAACATTATTCCCCAAAGCCCTAACCAATATGTAAAATTAATCTTCATTTCCTTAGCAAATCTTATATATAGCTCACTATAGCATAGAACAGATCATTACAATAACTTTTACTTTTTTCCTGAGCTGGAATGTGCATTTTTACTGAAAAGTGTTATACCAATTTTATTTACCTATAACACCTAGCAAAATGCCTGAAAATACTGTGGACTTTCAGTAAATGCCTACTGATAGAGCAAATAATATTTTGTGACAACAGCAAGAAGGCAAATTAATAGAGTTTGTTCTATTTCATCCTCACATTATTCTATGATTGTTGTATAAAATTTGAGGCACACATTTGGATATTTTCGCAATAGACTTGCAGTACATTGAGTGCAAGGACTAAGTCTCATTCTTTGTGCATGTGATTATAATTGGTATAATGTAGAATAAATATGATGGAAATAACAGAAAATTCAGACCAAAATATAGAAAAAAATTTGAAAATAAGGTAAATATGGAAAACTCTGTTACTTAACCCTATGTCATTTGACGGCGATGGAATGCTACTTAACTTTGGTGAATATTTATTGAAGTACATACACCACTGAAGTTAAAGAGGTGGGACAAAAAATCAGTACATGAGTATCATATAATTCAGGTACAATTGAAATTAAAATCCAGTATGTACTGAGCACTCACTATGGGCAAAACACTCTGCCTGCCCTTAAGGGACAATATAAGACCAAGAAAATAACCTCTTGCTTTCCGTTCTCTAACTTCACCCCACTCCATTATATCCTGTTCACTGCATTTGATGAAGCTATGCAGTCCATCTCTAATGAGTAAGATCAAATAAACATTTTCCTCTGCTCAGTTATTCATTCTCATGTTGGTCTAGCATAAAAGTCAAAGTAAGTTAGAGTGTGTGTGTATGTGTGTGTCTTAGGAAGATCCTTACTCTTTCCATGTATCAGATTGTTTAAATTGAACTCACTTTTAAAATGTTTAAAAAGATACATAGTACCTTGTTTGATAAATTTCATCTTCTGCCTTAATCACAAACACTGTGATTTTTTTATTCAATTTCTCTGAAATACTATCTTGGCATGAAGGTTGGAACATGACCCAATCATGTAAGCAACTTTAGGTGCTAACCTGGATAAGGAAATGATGATAGAGAAAGATGAAGAAAGAAATAGTCAAATTATTAACTAAATAGAGAAAATTTAATGATGAATGCTGTAAAACCACAGAAAGAAGAAAAAAAATGGAGTATGTAGTATTAGAATTTATACAGAAATAGAAACAGAAACTGACATCTTCTTTCCTCCTTCCTCAATCCTACCGATTTAGCAAACCTGACATAAGGAGGAAAAGGAATGAAACTAAAAATTTAGAGCTTTTGGAAATGAATAAGCTATTTGTTTGTTTTTGCTTCTGTTTTGTCTTAACCAATGAACATTTTCATAATGGTGAAGGGTCTATCTATTTTTATTATTTTCTGTTTATTTCTAATGTTGGACTCACCACTTTTCTTCCTCTAATCGTGAATATGCGTTCAGAAATTTAATAAAAAATATTAACCTTAGAGTCACTTTTTGCCTCCGTGTTAGGAGATAGTCAGGGGATTTGTCCTGACTATAACACATAGGTACAAAATAAGAATTTTATGCTCCCTTCTGGGTTGACCTTCCAAATTTCAGGGTTTTAATAAATCAGCTTAGTGTTAATAAAGTTTCTTAAAACCTATCTCCTTTCACTATTAAAATATAATTCTATATCTGATTTCAATATTTGTAGTAATTTACACTTTTATTAAAACCACATTTTATGGAAACTAGGTTTCTATAAACACAAAATTTAATACATGGAGTTATTAGAATTTCAGCATTTAATGATGCAGTGTCAAGGCATATTAATGTGAAAAAGTTTAGTCAAGTTAAACAGCTATACTTAACCTCTAAATGGCTCATTAGCCCACATACCAGAGCTCTGAATTGCAATAGAGAAATTAAAATTTACTGCTTTGTGAAGTCTATCTTAACAGTTATCTCCATGTGGCTGTGGTTTAATTTAGGATGTCAAACAAACTCACAGCAGGCAGCATTCTTGGAGGAAATAATAATGACCAGACCTAATTTTCCACAGTGATGTGAAATACTGGAAGTCAGAAAATACATAGCTGAGAGCATAGTTAATAATTATTGAGATATATATCCCACTTAGCTTAAAGTGAATAATTACATAGTCTGAAGAGTAGAAGCCAGTGCCATCTTGATTCAATTATTGCCGTTTCAATCTCTCTTTGTCCTCACTAGGCATATAAAACAAAACGTAACAATGCCACCGCCAAAACAGTAGTGTAGCTAGGAAAACTGGCCTTGGAAAAGTAGATGTGTTGAATCCCTGCTCTACTATTTTCTAGCCCTGTAACCTTAAGCAAGTTATAAGCCTTCCATAAATTCAGTTTCCGGCTGTTATATCATTATCGTCATCATCCCTCATAGGTTGGTGTAGTACATAATATTTGTGTCCTTCACCTCATGCCTTGGCCTGTCATATATTTCACCTCCATTTGTGGTAGAGTTTCCATGCTTTCTCCTAGTGTCTCACCTCATGTGCCTGCTGAGGTTCTCTTCTTTACTGCCTCTATATTTTTTGTCTTATTTAAGGAAGCTTGCTCAGTAACACCATACCCAAAATACTCAAAGTGGGGGGAGGTGAGAGGGGAGTAGAGTTTAGCTCACTTTGGAGCTACAATTCTATGGAACATTCTGTGTGATTCCTCGCAGAGCCCACGGAGAGATTGAGACCTCATTGAGTACAGTTGCAACAATGCAATTGCAATTATATTATTTTCCTTTTCTCACTACTCCTCTCTCCACCCCATCTCCACTTCCTTACTCTTCTTTTTTCTCAAATAATTTACTCGTATCCAGGTACTTGACTCAAGTTCTGCTTCTGGGGGACCATACTGGAGAGTTGTAGTTTATCATCCTTATTGGCAGCATCTTTATTTTCACAATCTTTGTCATCATAATTATCATTAGTTGATATTTAGTTATCATGATCAGTTGATATTTAGCTCCATGTTTTTCAGATTGCTACAGGAAAAGATAAGTTCCTTAGAATAGATGGAGATTTCAGTGACTGATATAATTATTTGACGTGCTGGAATTCAAGATGAGAACGTAAGACTATTTTAAAGATACTTATTTATGGTGCTGTTTAGTTGAATAACATAAATTAGAATTTAAATAATGAAGATTATATAATTACATGATGAATTAAGATGATACTTTTGTCTTTCCCTTAATTTAATCTTACTATAAGATGAAGAAAATCAAACTGTTTCTATCAAAAGCATTTTTAAAAGTATGGGAAAAGGCAAAATAATTTTTGAAACACTAAAGCACTCTGGGAATCCAAATTTTTGTAAAACCAGTCAGTCTAATAATTTTTATCCATTAAACATCTACAAGCTGTTGAGATCAGAGATTATTATTTATATACTGGAAGATAAAATTGTATGCTTTTAAGTATTACATAATTTAAAATATTTATTAACTTAGATTAGTTTTTCCCAGGATCACTTCATTTAATTTACTCAGCATATATTTTTAGATGTTCCTTTAAAACTTGTTATCAATCCAAGACATATTTAAATTTAATTCTGTTCAAAAAAGAGAATTTTTTTCCCCACAGGACTATACTGTAATTTTTAATATTCTCAAGATTTGATAATTTCAATCTAGTTGCATATATGAGATACAGTATACTAGAATGAAGATCAGAGCTACATCACAGTAATAGCTTTGAGATATGTCAAGTTTTGAGATATAATAGAAGTTTTTGGTGTATAATAAAAATATATATTTAATACTAAAAATTAAATGTAAGGATCATGAACCACTTAAAGTGTTGCTACTATCTGTTCAATAATTACTCACACAACGTACCTGTACTATGCCAAGCAATAATCTGAGTTCTGTGGATCAAAGAAAAGTAAGATAGAATCATTTCATTTTAGCTCATCATATTTTAGGGAAAGAAATACAAATAAATATAAGTACATTTTATAAATTCTCTAAGATAGTATTTATTAAAAAACAAAGTATAAAAAGTATAATAATTGATGATGATCATGACATTTCATGAAGAGCTTTCATTTGAACTGTATCTTGGAAAATGAGAAGGCAGTTCCAAGTGGAGGGATTTTGGGAGAGAATTCCTAGTAATAGGGCATCATAGAAGATGTGCTGGGATGTAAGAGAATACCATAATTAATGCATTACAGAGTTTTGTAGAACATGGTGTAAAATCTACTAATAACAGTTGGGTCATATTGTCACAGATATTGTACTCACACTTACATATTTGAAATCCATGCTGTGTTTAATAAAGAAGGGACCTGAAGATTTCAAGCAGGCATCTTCTCCTGTAACAACTCACTTTTGGATTTCTCAATAGGTCCTTTCTTTTGTTTCTTTTTCATCTAAACTCTCCTGAGGTAAGGATCTCTTCCAGTCCCACTGTGACCATTAGTCTTAGTCCATTTGTGCAGCTATAACAAAATACCTGAGACTGGGTAATTTATAAAGAACAAAAATGTGTTTTTTTACAGTTCTAGAGACTGGAAAGTCCAAGATCAAGGTGCTGGTAGATTCAGTTGTCTCATGAGGGCTCACATCTGCTTCCAACATGGTGTCTGGTTGTGGCATCCTCTGGAGAGGAGGGACCCACTGCCTCCTAACATGGCAAAAGGGATGAAGTGTGGGGAGGGGCGAGTGCCCTCCATCAAGAACTTTTATAAAAGCATCTTATTTCATTCAAGAGAGGGAGCACTCATGACTCAGCTCCCTATTAAAGTCCACACCTCTTAAAACTGTTCCATTGCAGATTAAGTTTCAACATAAATTTTGAAGTGGCCACCATCACTGAAAACACATGACCACCTGTGTGTGCATGACTGTGAAACTGCAATTTCTAGTGCAGTATTTTTACCTGAAAGACAGATACCCTCTATGTCACAAACTTTATATCTTTCCACAAAAGCCTAAGAAGCTCTACTAAATTTGCTCAAAACTGACCCATTGACATTCCCCCTAAGCTGGTCTATCACTGATATTCTTTATTTCAAGAAACTATCAGTAATACAAACACACACAGAGTTTTTCTCAAGCTAAAAGTGAAAGGAACTATCTTTAATTACTCTTTCAACAACCCCTTACACTCCTTCCAGTCTACCAAAGGCTCCTGTTAACTTTCCTTTCAAAATCATCGTGATCTCCCTCTCTTACCACACACTTCTCTGGGTGACCATCAGATCTTCTGGGCCAGTGGAAGAGCCTCTTA
>NW_007737325.1:1681-3293 GCF_000696425.1 Galeopterus variegatus | reverse complement strand
GACAAGCATTTTCCATAATAAAAAGAAAATTAAAAGAAATTCTGTATCTGACCCTAAGTAGGTATGTGACTTTCTGAGTAAAAATTTCTTAATGGGCTACTGGAATGATGGTGATGACGATGATGATGATGATGATGATGATGATGATGATGATGATCTCATTGAGTTGTCATGAAAAATAAATGCTTTATCTTATATAAAATCTTATAAAAAAGCAGTGTTTCATCTTTGTATCTAAGAAAATGCTTTATTTTATATAACATGCCAATAAAATTGTGTTTGTTATCTTTGTATCTAATGAATACTTAAGATGTTCCAAAGATTTTTTTCAGGAAAATTATATGATACAATGTTTCTTTCAAAAGTCTGCCAGGAGCATATACTGCAGCAATAACTCTGTCCTGGCTTGAATTAGAAATAAAACCAGTCATTAAGCATTAAAACCTCTCACTTGTCTTAATTGCTGTACTTACATGATTTCTCATTATGTTTGACTATCTGGAGACAGTTTGCTGATGGAGAGGGACTTCTTTATGTGTGTTCATCACCTGCTCTGAAACTAATTTGGATTTATAGAATAAAAATGGCAGTTTTATAGCCTGATTCTCACCCAATATAGTTCACAAGTTTGTCAGAAAAAATCTATTCCCAATAAGCTTGCATAATTGAGCATTCACATAATTTTAGGCTAGTCCAAATAGTGGAGGGCAACATTTTGGTTTTACCATTTTTTTTTTTTTTTGCATCCAACTTTGAAATTATGCAATCACTGCTTGTCTTTCTAATTGGAAAAGATTTAAGATGGTTATAACTTGCTCATATTTTGAAACTTTATTTATAATCCTACACTCTACAAGTTCTTATTTTTATAATTGAAATTCCCTTAAAATGTCATTGCAGTGTTATGAGAAAATGGAAAATACACAGATCTCTCATTTTTCTGTCCCATCATACATATTGGTTTCTTGATATCTCAGACATCTCCAAGGATGTATCTTCTGTGGGATGTAAACTTATGTTGGAAATTCCTGCAGAGAGGCTATGTGTGCATGTCTAGAACTAACTTTTGGATCAGCAGACAATTCAGTGAGTCTGCCTGAAGCTTGATGTTAATAACAAGCTTTTTGACAATATTAAAAGAGGAATCTCCCAACAAAATAACACGTAGTCCCTTCCATTTAGAGTTAAGAATTGTTGGCAAGAGTCAGTGATGGTTAAAGTTATGAAGAGAATCTATGGTGACTGTTTTCTGAAGCATGAAACAAGTCTCTGAAGAGATTACAATACTTGAAATTTCATAGAGCATTATTCTAACTCATATTATCTATAAAATGTACCTGTTTACTTTGATGTAGTCCTTTGGGTTAACTTGCTTAGGATGATCATCTGGTAACTCAACTATGAACCAAGATCGATCCATGCAATGAATGTAAGGGCAGCAAAGTCTCAGAAAGAGAGTGGAAATTGAAAAGAATATAATTCAACAACTGGACCATATGAAATCATTTTATTTAGGGAAAATGGAGTCTAGAGGAAAATAAGTAAATCTATGGTGGGATAAAAATGATTTACTGAGATCTAAATACGTGCTCTACTGGTTCTATGATACTAA
>NW_007737325.1:0-1006 GCF_000696425.1 Galeopterus variegatus | reverse complement strand
GGTGGGATAAAAATGATTTACTGAGATCTAAATACGTGCTCTACTGGTTCTATGATACTAAGAAACTCTATTACTTAATCCAGAAAATAATTCATGGATATTAGGTAATTCAAAATATGACATAACCTGACTGAGATTTGCTCAAATAGATATTAGTAGAGCTAGAATTTTATTCTAGATTTATCTGACTCCAATTGTCATTCTCTTTCCAATTCTCATATACAACACTAACTCACCTATAATAATCACACATGATCAGAAAACAAGTCAAATATTTAAAATAAAATAACATTACTCAGCTATGCAAAAATGTGGTATTATAGAAATAAATAATGAGAGACTCTTCTGGAATCAGTGGATATTTAACATCACATTTTGTTCTAGAAAATACTGAAGGATTATTGATTATACTTCATTAGGAAACATTTTGATTACAAATATGTGACAGATAGCTGTCAATTCCCCCCCCCCCAGAAATTACTAATTTCTTGTAAACCTTTAAGGAAAACTCAATTTTATTATTATTATTATTATTATTATTATTATTATTATTATTATTATTTAGGTATTTCATCCTATCTTTTGGGACAGTAATAAGCAGCATTATTATGCTGCTGTTAGAAATCCAGAACATACCATGTAACAGAAAATTTTATTTAAAGTGAGTTGAAACTACAAACCTTACACAGAAAATTCTATAGAATCAATGGAATGATCTGAAATGTTCTGTACAAATCTATCCATGTTTTTGTCATTATGAGATCTACTTTAGAGTCAAAGAGTTTCCTTAAACAGACTTTAACCAAAGCTAACTAGTGCACACAGTTGCAAATGTATCAAGTCTGACAAATATATATTAAATCTAATGAAACTGAAACAATAGTGCAAGTGAGATATTAACGAACAGTTATGAAAAGAAAAAAATCTTGACTGCATGGCCTGAGGTTACATTTCAATGACATGAAAACTGGGTCATGAAGTTAAAAAAATGATAAACTCAGCAGTT
>NW_007737324.1:53277-54280 GCF_000696425.1 Galeopterus variegatus | reverse complement strand
TTTGGGGGGAGGGGAGAGAGGGAGGAGGGAGGGAGGTGTCGGTGATGGGCCATAATAACCAGATACATTGTATATTGACAAAATAAAAATTTAATGAAAAAAAAATAAAAAAATAAAGACACATCGATATGACCATAAAGATATGGAGTATATCTGGAGGAATACACAAGATACTAGCAACTTATTTGTGTAGGAAGGAAACTGAGCGACTCTGTGGAGAGGGGAAGAAGGGAAACCGACATTTCACTCCACATTTTTTTCTATTTTCAAAGTGTACAATATGCATATGTTACCTATTCTATAATTTTAAATAAACACCTCAAAATTATTTTTTATTCAAGACAAGAGAAGTGTTGAGGGGAGACAGTAATTATCATGGATATAATGAGAAATATTAAACTTTATAGGACATCATAACAGAGAACAGTAGAAACATAACTAGATTTGCAATTTAACAACTCGCCCCCACTGTTATCTAATTGAGTGACTTTAGTTCAATTCTTTTTATTTTCAAGTTTCAGCAACACTTTCATTTTAGAGGAGAGCAAACTATCTCTCCTACCTACCACCTTATAATATTGTGAGAATGAAATAAGAAAATAAGTGGGAAAATTTATTACAAACTGTAATATGCTATAAAAAATTAAGTCTGTGTTATGGAGCCTGGATGCTTAATGTTTTGACATTCTCTAAATGGAACCACATCAAATATTAACCATCTCCATTATTGTTTCTCTTCAGTACAACCTACATTTTGGTAATAAATGAATCTTCCTGAATCACAAATCTTAACATGAATCTGCCCACAACATTCCAGGGACATGGCAGATTCATTTGGCAAAAGGTTTAACAATGTTTTTGTCCAATAAAAGAATTCCAGCTTTCCTTTAATTATTTTTTAAAACATTCTGTATGTTCTAATTCAAGTGACTTATTTTCTTCTTCCCTGAATAGTGTCCTCAGTTTTCCGACTTCAGAAAGAAAGAATAGGAATTTGTGGCAA
>NW_007737324.1:52441-52817 GCF_000696425.1 Galeopterus variegatus | reverse complement strand
TTCCCTGAATAGTGTCCTCAGTTTTCCGACTTCAGAAAGAAAGAATAGGAATTTGTGGCAAGAATAGGAAAAGTCTGTTTGTTCATATGTGCCCAATTTAATGCACACAAACTTTGGAGATGAAGATGGTGATGATGTTGTGATACTAAAATCTATTGCCTTACACATGCTAGGCAAGTGGCAAGTAAAGCTGACTTGAAATACTACCTTTAAATGTCTTCATGTCTACCCTTACCCTAGTGACACCAGGAAGGCTACAACTGTCAAAAGAGGGCATGTTTTATATTCTCTTCCTAGGTCACCTATTCCTCTTTTTCTGATGGTGCAAAAACCTACCCATCTTTTAAGGATCGTTTCAAATACAGTTTTTTTTTTT
>NW_007737324.1:50661-52214 GCF_000696425.1 Galeopterus variegatus | reverse complement strand
TTTTTTTTTTTCCAAGAATTCATTTCTGATTACCTCAATCAATGTGATTGAGACTTTATCTGGATCATCTCCACATACTGGAATATAAGTTGACTTACTATAGTTCAACTTAAAGATTTTTCAACTGAGCAATGCACACTCAATAGAAACTGTCCTTCAAGTACCCACACAACCATTCTGTTTTTCACTTTCAGTACAGTATTAAATAAATTACATGAGATATTCAACACTCTATCATAAAATAGGCTTTGTGTTGTCCTAACTTTAGGCTAATGTAAGTGTGCTGAGCATGTTTAAGTTAGGCTAGGCTAAGCTGTGATGTTCTGTAGGTTAGGTGTATTAGGTGCATTTTGACTTACAATATTTTCAATTTCTGCTGGGTTTATCGGGACTTAATCCCATCATAAGTCAAGGAGCGATCTTGATCTTCTGCGATGTGATCTTCTGTGATGTCACATTCTGTGTTATAATGAATTGAGTTATATTTTCTCCTCTTCTTGAGTATATGATTTCTGAGGACAAGATTGTTGTCTTTACAACTGCAAAAGCATTCCATACTGAGTAGGCAATCAACAAAATATTAATTCATCATATAATAAATAGCCCCATTTCAAATCTACTTAAATCTATGTGACAAAACAATTAAGTCTCTTTAAGTGAAAAACAACTAACTACAGGAACAAACTGTTGGATCAACAAAGACATTGCCTTTATAAAGACCTCCTTTACTCTGGGAATTTATTTAATGCAACTATCCTTTCAGTGAATTTTTTTCTTATAAAAAGCACTCTTTGCATAAACTAAGGTAAATTATTGTCTATAGCTTGCAATACATACAAATTAGCAGCTTATTTTCAGATAGGTAGTTTTGCTTGGGTTTTTATTTGCATTTGTTTAAGAGTTCATTCTCCTTGTATACACGCATTTATTAAAAAAACCAAATGCTCAAACAATTGAAGACAAACATAGAATAGAGATTTTTGTTCCAAATTGGGATCCGAACAGAAGGGGAAATTGCAGTGACATTAATAACTAATGATTCAATCAAAAATTGATTTAAGACAAATTAACAAAGATGAAAGTCAAATTTAGATTTATTTAGTCTGTCTAGAAGAGTCGAAGGAAAATAAAAGCTGTTAAGTGCTAAAATTTTGAGAAATTACATGTTTAATTCGTAATCCTTGGTTTTATTTTGAAATCACTTCAGTAAGTTGTTAAAAATGCATCAGAATTTATAGACAATTTTTCTAATATAAAGACTTAGTCGACATTCATCAAGTCTCTATACTGAGCAACTCTAAAGAGATATCTGATGCATACGTGACCCTCAGGTATAGTTTGGGTATAGTTTCATAGATCTAATCGTGAGTTACTAAATAAGATTTATAACAGACGAATGTAGAGTTAAAAAAGATGAAACTCCAAGAAACAGCTCCTACCCCCGTCTTAGTTGGCTATGATTTTTCTACAAGGATTAACCTTAACCTTAACCTTAACTTCATTCCTTCCACACTTATCCTCAACCTCCCTTTTAAGTTGCCTGAGAGGGTTAT
>NW_007737324.1:47457-50618 GCF_000696425.1 Galeopterus variegatus | reverse complement strand
GGGAAATTGCAGTGACATTAATAACTAATGATTCAATCAAAAATTGATTTAAGACAAATTAGCAAAGATGAAAGTCAAATTTAGATTTATTTAGTCTGTCTAGAAGAATCGAAGGAAAATAAAAGCTGTTAAGTGCTAAAATTTTGAGAAATTACGTGTTTAATTCATAATCCTTGGTTTTATTTTGAAATCACTTCAGTAAGTTGTTAAAAATGCATCAGAATTTATAGACAATTTTTCTAATATAAAGACTTAGTCGACATTCATCAAGTCTCTATACTGAGCAACTCTAAAGAGATATCTGATGCATACGTGACCCTCAGGTATAGTTTCATAGATCTAATCTTAAGTTACTAAATAAGATTTATAACAGACGAATGTAGAATTAAAAAAGATGAAACTCCAAGAAACAGCTCCTACCCCCGTCTTAGTTGGCTATGATTTTTCTACAAGGATTAACCTTAACCTTAACTTTAACTTCATTCCTTCCACACTTATCCTCAACCTCCCTTTTAAGTTGCCTGAGAGGGTTATCGTCTTCCTTACTAATTCAGAATTGCAAAGAGCAAAAGGCAACTGTAGCTAACTCCAGCAAACAAAGCAATTTACTCTTAGGAGAAGGTGGACCTAAGTTCTGACCACTCTAGCCTTCTAGGAAGCAGAGCTTTGAGAATGTGAATGATTTGATTAATGCCTCCACTCTTTTTTCCTCTTTGTGTCACTTATGCTCAAGGGTCAAATTTCTGGGAGAAACTGTTCCATTATTCTAGTCTACTGTCACTTGCCCCAGACCCCTCAGAGATGTCAGGCAGCATGACAGACAGTTAATAAACTTGTATCCCACATTTAACAGGGAGATGGGAGCTTCCCAGTGGTAGATGAAGGAGGGAGGGTGTAGCCAGATGTTTACTTTCTCTGATCCAAGCTCCTCCAATTTTCTCATCGGCATAAAAAGCTCAGATTACCAATAAAAGGAACATTTCAGACTTAAAAATCAAGAAAAACCTCACGTAGTTTTGGGTCTCCGTGCCCTTGCCCACAAGTGACTGGAATGTCATTAATCTCTGTTAGGTGAAATTTCACTCCCTCTTCCAAGTCCACTTCAAATATTACCTCCTTTGTAATGATTTTTCTGACCTCTCCATGGAGAATTAATCAGTCCTGCTTTTGTACTTCCAAGTCTTCATAACCCCGTGGACTTGCCCCAGCATGACAGTTAATTGTTTAAGTGCCACTTTTGATGGGATTGTGAGCACTCCAAAGCTATAGACCTGGCTTCGTGAACAGCTCCCAAGCTCCACTTCAACCTGCCCAGCCAGTCTCCCATAAATATCTTTTGAAGATGTTAATAAAAATTTTAGAGTGGCAAACCAAAAAGTTCCTTCCAGATATTCTCTGATTCTATTCTGTATACATGCTGGATATAATTTTAAAATAAGTATGATTTTAAAAGTCCAGTTATGAGCCATAGGTAGTTTTGAGAGTTAAACTGAATCACTTTAACAATTCTATGTGGTTAATATCATGACAGTTATTTTAAAAAGAAACAAAAATCATGTATTGGAAATTCTAAAGTCTCTAATCTAGACTTTATAGAAAAGAAATTCAATGAATAAATAACAATAAAGAAATAAAAAAGAAAATAAAAAAGATAAAGTAAAATTCCCTTGTGTCCAGGAAGTAAAATAATAAACACCTGAGACTGTAGTACAAAAAGTCTTAGTTGAAAAGGGATGAGTTTGTACTCAGTTAATATAACACAGTAGCCACTTTCTGGACAGTTTAAGGTAAATTAGAAGGTCTCTACTTAGAATTTTTACAAAAGCAGACTGCCCACTTCTCTGGCACTTAAATGTGTCCATTCTTTTAAAATTGTACTTAGCTTTTATTCAGCCTGATTAAAATCTCCAATGAGATTCTAAACTCTGTGAAGACAAGCACTGTCTTTTTTGCTTCCTTGATATACAGGAAGTGCACCACCCCTTTCCTAAACTTAAAATGCTCAATGAATGTGTTGAAAAGAAACCACTTTCACTATCTTTAAAACCCCTGCATTCTAGGACGCAAGCTGATAAGAACTTTTGGTTGAAGTCTTAGGATTTTGTGTTCATTTTTCAATCTATGTTAAGGGAGAATTTTCCCACACTCGGATGCAGATATAAAGGTATTGATATTAATCTTTACATATGCAAAGCACATTTGTGTTGTGTAAAATAAAATCAATCTCATGAAGTTTTATTGATTTAACAATTTGAATGTCCTAAAAGGATGTAAATCCAGAGGTCCTCTGGAGCAGACAGGATTACCACTGCCTTATTTCCTTAGAGCATTAACAATACAAATATTATATCATTGTTTGCATTTGAACGTCACCTCCAAATATTCTGCAATGGAATAAAAATCCTGTTTCCTGACAACACTTATTTTAAATTATCCTCAAGGCATGCTGCCAAAAAAAGTAGTAATAATAAAATACAATAAAAATTTTAAAGTGGTAACAGAATCTGCAAAGCCAGTAGGATTAGTGAAGTTCATATTTCTATCTCATTTGAATTTAATAGCAGATTAGTCTTTGAGTGCTTATTGTGTGTTTTGGCAATTCTGTTGATAAACATTAAGAAGGAAAGAACAATTCTTTCCTGGTAAGCACAGACCTTTGACACCAGCTACACTCTTACTTGTACATACATGGTTTAAATTAACTGAAGTATCTCATGGTCTATTTAATTCCTTAACCTCTCAAATGAACCTGTGGTGTTTGGGTATGAATCACTTTTATACCCACTTTGAAATAGCCAGCAATTCCATTAGTCTTTGGGTCTTATTTCATTTCAATAACACACTACTTGAAATACCATAATTCCCTCCTAGTGCTGTAAAGAACTTTGTGTTTAGTATTAGCTCATCTGTAAAAAAATTAAAGAGATTCAATATAAATAAATAGAGGTGTGCATATTAATTTAATTCTAGAGAAAGTTATAAAAGTTTTATGGTCAAAGTAAACGCAAAATGTTGAGCACATTTCTTTGTTGCCTGAGTCTAAAGACATCACAGGTATAGATTTTTTTCTCTGATTATTTAGATATTAGTTTGCTTATTCATTGAGCACTTTGTAAGATGACAAACACCATATTAGTCTTGAGTCCAGAGCTGCAAGGATT
>NW_007737324.1:42532-46934 GCF_000696425.1 Galeopterus variegatus | reverse complement strand
TTCACTTAGTATTTTCACTTAGTATTTCTCATTTGAATCTTATGAAAGTGGGCCTGTATCATCCCTTCCATTTGGACCAGCTTCACCGGCATGATACCTGTGCGGTGGCTCAGAGCCCAGGCTCAGAAGGGCTCCAGGCTTCGTTTCATGCTCTGATGTTGTTCTCTTGAAATGCTTACTAACAATTGAACAAAGGGCCCTATATTTACATTTTTCACTGGACCCTTTAAGAGTAGGTAACTGGTCCTGCTTGCATTTGTCAGACAAGGAAAGGCACCAAGAGGATAGGAGTCATCTTCAAACTCATGGGAAAAATTAATTCAATTGTCTAGAGAATAGAGAAAAAAAATGGGTATTTCACTGAGTCTTGAATAACGTAATGGAAATAGATATAATTTGGGTGACAAGGGGGAGGGAAATGGATTTATTCCAGGTAGACAAACCCACACTTTGTCTCTGTCAGTGTATCAATTTTATAGTAGAGAACCAGGGTCTCTCCAGAGTCAGGTAAACCTGTGCCTGACAAAATGCTGACAGAAATCTCTCATGGATATTTCAAAAGAAAAAGCGTGAACTGGAAGTAATGAGGTCACGCCATGGCTAAGAGACCTACAGCCAACCAGTGGTCATATGTCCACTGTAACAGCCAATACTCTTTTGATTCATGAGCCCAGTGCTATGTCCTCAGTCTGGAACAATGGTCTCTGTGCTATTCCTGACATTGTGAAAACCAAGATGCTTTGTGCATTTGCAAGGCTTGTGCATAACACTGGTTTTGCTCCACATGCCCCTGAAGTGTGGCGTTTTAAAGTGTTCCAAGCTCTCTCTCCACTATCACTCCTCATTGCATCTGCTTAACCATCTGTGTTTTGTTTTGTTTTGTTTTGTTTTCAGGCCACATACAGCTTGAATTTGAAATGCTCTAGATTAAAAGCTAGCAAACTATGGTGCAAAGGTGAGATCCAGTCCAGGTCCTGTTTTTGTGAGGTCTTCAAAAATAGTTTTTACCCTTTTAAAGTGGTGTTAACAAAACAAAACAAAATAAACAACAAAGAAGAATATGCAACAGAGAGAGTGCTGCTAACATATGCAGCTTTCAAATACTAAAATATTTACTCTCTAGACTTTTATGAAAAAATATTTGACAGTCCCTGATCTAGAGAGGCTCAACCATTTTCAGACATGTTATATTCTGCAGAATCTTTTCCTGACCAAGGAGTTATTAAGGGACCTTAAAGCTAGCATCCTCAAAATTTTAAGTCACTACTCATAAAACACAATAAAGCCTTAAGGTCGATTGTCTTGGTCTTGGAGTGTGGCCTATATTAACCTCACCACAGAGCCCAACTTGATTCAGATTTGCACTCTTCTCTGATCTTGATTCGACATTGGCTGTCTCTGCACCAGTCTGCATGAGTCAACCATAGCAGTAGGCTGCCTGGAAACTCTTCCTTCATCCTTTCCTCTCTCTTCTTTCTCTTACTCCCCAAGAGCAGTCTACTCAAGGTTACCAAAAATAAGTACATTTCCTCATCACTCACCTCTTCTGTAGGCCTATTCTTACAGGCTGTGGGTCCACATCACACTGACTGCCTTTGAGAAATGCAATCAGTGGAATTCTATGAGCCATGCGCTAGATTCTGAGTCAGCATAGATGACAGGCACAGACTTCCATGCTGGCACCTGCATTTTCCTTTTACACTTACCTGCTCAGTGGCATGTTCTTTTCTCAGGTGCAGATGGAGCTCATCAAGCTCATAATCCTGGCTACCACCAAACCTTCCCCAGCTGCTTCTGTCATTAGCAGATGGGAACTTGGTCATGAATTGTTCTGTATCAGCAGCCAAACTGTCTTGGCCTATCCCAACATTTTGGTGTAGAATATTGGAGAATTGGCCCAGCGCATGGAAGCTAAAGCAGGTTGGCTGTAAACAGGCCTATTTTCAGTGTAGAAGAGACTTTCACTCAACTGAATATAGACTTTTGTTGTTGTTGTTGGATGATGTATTTCAATAAAAACATAATGTGGATATAGTGGATTGAATTATGTCTCTCCAAACTCCCTGAACCTTGAATTGTGTCCCCCACATTTTATGTATTAGAAACTTGGCTACCACTGTGACTGGTAAGAGGGTGGGAAATCCTATTATGGTAATTGAAAGGTGGAGCTCTGAAAAGGTGACTAGATTGTAGGACCATGCCCTAGTGAATGGATTAAAAATGGTGGTCACAGCCGTGTTTCTGAGGGCTTTACAAAGACAGTGTATGAGGAACTGTTTCTCTCTGCTCTCTCTCTGTGCTCTGCCATTTCACAATGTGATACCCTGCCATCACTGTCACCACCACAAAGACCTTCACCAGCTGTGTTCCCTGGACTTTGGACTTCCCAGCCTCAGAAACTGTAATCAATAATTGTTGTTTTCTTTATAAAATACCCAGTTCTGTCTATTTAGTTATAAGCAACAGAAATGGACTAATACAGCAGGTTTTTCTATCCTAGTACTTTTTAAGGTATGGATGAAAAAAAAGGGAGAGATGTGGGCAATCAGGTACGGATAGATAATATACATGAAAATAGTCAAGAAGGGAAATATGAAACTATTAAGCCAGATGCTCTTAATATATTTTTCTAGGTCTTTTAAACTTGACCGAACCAAATGTTCTTTCTTTCTCTTTCTTCTGCTTTCCTGACACTTATGATGTTTTTGTGCAAGGATAATTTACTGGGAGATGAACTTGTGTTGGTTCTTTCTTGGTTTTTCCATTTCCTTATTATAAGTTCGAAGGCAGGCCATTAGTCACAGATGTTTACAGAGTAGAAAACGGACGTCACTTAAAGTTAAAAAACCTTTTAACTAGTGAGTGCTAGTGAGTGCCTTCAAGGAAAGAAAGATGAAAGAGAAAGAGATTTTTCTAAGGCTAAATTGGAGGTCAGGAAGGTGAGAAAATAAGGAAATGAGAATGGAGTCTTTTAGGTCTTGGTATCAATATCTCAGGTAGTTGGCAAGAACTGAAAGAAAACGGTTTACGGTACTTCCAGGGAAATGGAAGCCTAGGTACAAGGATTTTATCTCCCCATAATTTCCCTTTCTCCATGCGGAGCACCAAAGCAGCAAAGTCATGTCCAAAGGTACCACAGAGATGAATATTTCAGTTCTGTGGATAGAAGATCAATGAACAATGGTCCTATGGATGTGCCCAGTACCATGATGCTGAAGAGTCTGTAGAAGTGTTGAACACCTCTGAACACAGCAACCTCAGTAATGCTTAGTGTTATATTTTCCACCAGCGGTATTGTAAAATCTTGGAGTCAGAATGATTTGATTTAAAAACAATGAATACATGGACTTTGTTGAATATCTGAGTTTGTGGACTGTGACCTGAGCTGGCCACATCTTTCTGTTCATAGATGAATAAATAAAGGTCTGAGAAGGACATGGAGCCCTGTGAACTTTGTCATAGACAAGTTCAGTAACCCTTGCCCACAGAAAGCTCCTTCGTGTTTCCATGGCCTTCAGACTTTATTTTCAGAGATGATTCATCAAGAAAGTTGGAGTTTGGAGCCTAGTTCTTTGATGACCCTTTCCTGCAAGCATCACAGGTTACTGCTCCAGGCTGCAGAATTGTCTTCTAAATGAGATATGTAGGAGAAAAAAGGGAAATGGTCCCCATCTGAATTGATGATGCAGGATGTGTGAAGGAAGAAGGTGCCCCTTTTTCGTACACCATCGTCAGAGGCTGTCACCCCTACTTGGTTATGGAGCCTTAGCCCCATTGGCTAGCGATGTTTACAGCTTGTCTGAGTTTGCAATTGGCCTAAATGCTGAGTGCAGAAATGAGAAGCCTTGGCTGGAAGAGTTCTCCAGAGGTCACCCTGCTTATACACCTGCCTCCATGCAGATCAGCACCTAGACCATGCAATTCACAAAACTACGGTCTATTTTTATACAGCTCTAAGAAGCAGCATCATGTAACCTCACTTTGGTAACCCACTTTAGTGTTTACCAAACTGCCCCTATATCCAGCCTTAATGTAATCTAAAATAATAACAAGAATTAGAATTAGAATAATAAAATAAAGTATGTTAACAACAACAACAAAACTTGCTCTAACTTAAGCTCAGTTATTTTGTTTGTTTTGTTTTGCTTTATGTTTTACCCTCACTCCAGGAAAGAGCTTATATTAAAAGTGTCCCTCAGCCAATTCTAATTAATTAATTAATTTATTTATTTATTTATTTATTTTGGTGACTGGCAGTTTCGGGATCCAAACCCTTAGCCTTGGGGTTCTAACACCATGCTCTAATCAACTGAGCCAACCAGCCAGCCTTCCATCAGTCAATTTTAGATCACTCATTCATGCATATATTTATTAATTCATTCAAATTAACTTTATTTTTTTT